>NC_048422.1:19161878-19206227 GCF_013103735.1 Etheostoma cragini | reverse complement strand
CCCCTTCCCCCAAATCTAATAATAATTTCCTTTACATAAATAAAGACATCTGCACCATAACTTGATGCAAAAGGCATAAATTGTTGAAGAGAAATTCACCAGAATGCAGTAAATTAAATGTTTGACATGCTGATGACTTGATGACAAATGAGGCGGAAGTAAACACGCCACAATTTCTAAATAAATATCTCCAAACACAAAGTTTTGAATTCTTGATAATTTATAATGAATGTCTAATTATAGTACAATTTGGCTCTAATATGACATTACATGCAGTTTCCAACTACAGCATAATTTTGAAATATGGTGTCTAATTAGGGTATACCTGTGTTTGTGTACTGTCTAATGAAGACTACAATATATCTAGTTTTGGTCAAATTTGATGAAATTATGGTTTATTACGCTTTATCCGTGTACCAGAAATAAAGTTAGACCATTATTTCTTGTAGATTGAACAGGATATCACAGGTGTGTGGGTTATGTAGACCAACATATCAAATGCTATCATCATCCAGAATTATCTTTAGATAATGTTCACATTAATATATAATTGGCGACAATAGGGTATGAGTAATGTATCTAGCATAAAGGTCAACTACTGAGGTGTCATCTCTTACCTAGCTGTGTTTCAGTTAACTGTATATTCAGCTGTGCAAACAGTTTGCTACTCCTTCGGGCCTTGTTTAGACATATATTTACAGCATCACTCTAATCCGGCACTTCCAGTAGTAAACAATATCTTAGTTGAGTTTGGTCTGGTTTGTTTGGCTTGCTGTTCTGCTCTTCTCAAATTGACAAGCTCATAACTCAGTTTATTTGGACAAATGCTATTTGTACAGATGTATGGGCATGTTTCAGTGTGGATAGTAAGTAAAGTGTGAGCAAAGTTCAACACGACAAATTTGCGAGGTTAACAGAAAAACATAAATAAGGGTGTGACTTCCAGACTCATGTAATTTCAGGAGCATGATGGGTCGGACAAGAAATTTGATTGATTGCGACGGAGTACATTCAGGGAACAAGGATGAACTCATTGTAGGAAGCTTTGCAAACAACATTTTTGGCACTGAGTAATGCTTGGGAGTGGCACTGTTTTTTTTTTTTTAATTGAGCCACATTATGTGACCAAAGCATTACATTCCCATGAAGTTTATGTACAAGTTTTTTTCCAGTTATAATCTAATTTTGTTAACAGTGTATTAGACAAAGGTCATTTATACGTTGGTCTGACTATTAAAAAAAGGCCCTTATGTGGCACTACAGTGCCGAGTTCATCCACAGTTCCATTAGTGCTTGGGCCACTTTTTATCTTTCTCTGTAAATAATTAATGTTACATGTTGTTACATTTGTTCATGTTTGCTACTGAGATTCTGTTACAGTTTTGTCCTACTTTCGTTGCTCATTACTTGTCACATGTATGTCTAATATACATCTTCTAAACTATTCACTCTGACCTTGATTTCAAAATGGCCATTTTGCCTACCTACTTATTTTCCAGGCACAAACAAGTTAAATCCATGTAAAGTTGATAATCACACCCAGATGTCGAATTTACTGGGAGCATTTGAAGGCAACATACTACGTTGCCTACGCTTTGACGAATCGCGCAAGAGCAGAGGCGCCTCCCACCGTCCGTGCGAAGCAGCCGCTCGAGTAGAGACGCACACACAGCGGTCCATCTCTGCTTGCTGCTAGCTATCCCCGCAGGAAGGCCACTGCGGGAAGATGGCGACGGAAAAACAGAAACACGAAGGAAGAGTTAAAATTGGACATTACATTCTCGGAGACACACTCGGAGTGGGGACGTTTGGAAAGGTTAAAGGTATGTCCGACTGCCATAACGTCTGTGCATCCTGCAAACTGAAAGATGATGGCAATTGGAGCTTTTAGCTTAGCTGCTAATTTAGCATGCTATAAGAGCTAAGTTGTCGCAATGCCAAGGTAGCACACTTGTTGTCTTGCTCAACTTGTTTTTGACAAGCATGACGTTTTTTGGGATGTGGCTGCATTGACAGCCACACAATGCAAGTATTAGCGACATTAGCATCAATGTAGCTACATTCAATGTTACACATACAGTAAGCGACAGTTGCGTTGCGAGCAAACGGTAGCCAGAGCCACAAGTCGCTTGGTAAGACACCGTGAAATAAACCTTCTTGACTGGTGTTCGTGCTGGTTGGGTAACGTTACATATTAACGAAGAACATTTAGTTATCCCGATTTCCTGTCGTTTTATCTTCTCTATTTTTCAACGTGATATAAGAAAACTATACAGCTCAATAGTATATTTTAGTCTTAACTCTGCCCTCATGAGTTGCATTTGTCATGAAGAGACCTAGCTAGCTATATGCTTTTAGATGAGGAGGGAGGGAGGGAGGGAGTAGGGCAAACCCGAATCTATGCCCAGTGTTGTCAGTCCAGAGAGCGGCGCGATTATTATGTCAACACACAGCTTTGCTTGCACCAACGGCCAATATCTTTTGGATTAAAAAAACAACTTGTATTTGCTCACATTTTGCTCGCATATGTGACTATTATCAACCGATGTGATAGTTGAAAGCCTAAATCTGTTCTGTAGTCTGCTTTCTGTTTCCCCATGTAGTGCATTTTCTCTCCCTCCTGTATGATTCAGCCCTAATACACCCAATTTAAGTGAACCAACAAGGTCCTCCAAAAAAGAACAATCAAAGGCTTTGTTTTACAGTTAATTCCCAGGGGAGTAATCTCTCTACATTGAGTTTTTTGTTGTAAGAAAGACGACCACAGTATGTTGCTCTATGATTATGGTCTTGATTATTGGAGCCTTGGTTAATCGTTTACTACAATCACAAATGGTAAATCAATAGCGGCTGTTTACTAACTCGCTGTGCCGTCTTCCTAGCCTGGTCCTACCAGACTCTGGTACATTTAATTCTTACAGAGACCGGACACTTTCCAGTGATAAGTGTTAACTTCCTTGAAGGCGGGTACTCAGTTGAGGTTTAAAACTGTTGGATCTGCCCAGAGCCACTCTGGATTAGGGATGTAACGTTATGACAATTTCTCCTCAGGTCATAGTGACCAACATTGTCATGGTATTTTTAAGAGTGTGATCTATATGTTCCGAAAGCACTGATAGGCCTTCACAAGCTGAAATAGTTTCAAACAGTGTTTTATTATGTTACAAAAATATAAACAATAGGCTTGTAAACGACTATTGAAAACAGACTACTGAAACACTGGCTCGCTGTAGGGTGTCCGGTAAGAACTAGAACCAGAGATGTCTGACTTTGAGATCCAGGAAGATTTATTTACAACAGAAAGTTAACTATGAAGTTGTATTTGATGTTACACGCGAAGTTGGATGTGGTTCTGAAATATAAGCAA
Source organism: Etheostoma cragini (assembly GCF_013103735.1). Lineage (NCBI taxonomy): Eukaryota > Metazoa > Chordata > Actinopteri > Perciformes > Percidae > Etheostoma > Etheostoma cragini. The sequence goes on along the minus strand of NC_048422.1, from coordinate 19,202,860 downwards.
ATAATAATTCACATTAATAAGCTTTTAACTTACTATGAACTTTATTTACCAAAACTAAATGTAATAGCCACCAGCATATAACAAGAAACAATTCTAAGAATTACATTCATTTATCTGTAATAATTAACATAAATGTAACATATTGCTAACAAACAGAAACTGAGAATAAGCCACATCTATTTCAGTACACATATATACATAACAGGGCGAACAGTGTAAGAATACACCTTTTAATAGTGAAACTCCACAGGTTAGTCTGTTTACTGGCGATTGCACGTTGCTAGCAAACACAACCTGAATATCAACACGTGTAATATTAAGGAAGTAATATTAAACAATCTGCACATTCGTCAGCTATGCAATAAGAAACACAGCAACAGCAATATTATCAAGCCGATGACATATAGATCTCTCTCTCTCTCTTTCTCTCCAAATAAATGGAAAAAAAACTGCTGCTACATTCTGACCCCTTCTTCTGACTGTGCACAGTGCGCCTGTGCGGCAACTTCAGGAGCCTTGTATGGAGCTGGGAAGGATTTAACACAGGGTTTCCACACCGTGGTAATCCACAGTGATAATAAGGACATTTTAAATGAAAAGGGTCATTGTACGTAACTCACCGAAGTTTACCGATCATCAGCGTCATCATTCTCAGCCACTCCCTCTGTTCGCTGAAGCAGTTAAGATTTGGCCGGAGAAAACCCAAGAATGTACGGCAAACCTAGAAGGAGTACTGAAGGAAAATGTAAATTGAGCAGAAGTACGTAGGAGGGCAGAGCCAGGCTTCCCTCTTCCCACAGTCAGATGTTTTTTCTCCGTTTGGGTATTTGTTCTGATATGTTTGCATACTTTTCTACTTGTGCTGTTTCATATTGCGCCTCATGTGAAGTCTTTGTGACATCACTTATTTAAACTGAAGACTTTTGGGGTTTAAGATGAATATCCTATGTCTTTTAGCTTGGGTATCTCCTTTAAAAGCCAAAGACTATTGACTAAACCATGTCTGTGAGATAAAAACTATCTACTTGGGTTGTAAATTTGTAAGTAGTTCTTTATCTTGCATGTTGTGGTTACAGACATATTAGTCTTGCATTGCCAGAGTCTGGCTAGTCCACACATCATTCCGGGATGGAAGAAAAATGTTCTCTGGTTTATTGGCATTTCTTTAAAACAATCACAATCGTTTTGGGCGGTGCCTCTGCAAAAGAGCCCAGGGAAGGAACTTGTTTTGGTGAAACATATGCTCGTTCAAAAGTTGTTTTAGTCGTGCAAGAGAAAACTCCGGCACACTGGGTAATGTGACAAAGCTTACCAGAAGCCTGCAGCTGCATTTTCCAGACAACATGTCCACTGGTGGATTCAGAGATGATGGAGAATCAACAGAAATATTTCTGCTTCACTTAGGTCACTGGAGTGTGAACATTTTGCCTTCCCCTGAGTTATGTAAACAAACAACGAACATTAGTACCTGTGGGATCAGACATGACTTCATTGGGTATTCAGGTGCACCTTGTTAAACTCACGGGCAAATATGTTAACTCTGAATACTCCCACTGTTGTTGTAAAGTACCCTCCTACCATCTAGTGGCTCTTATTGTGGCAGTGCCGTCACTACTGGAAAAAAAAAGTCAAAATTAAATTGAATCGCGATTCTCTCATATCCCTTTGCTACGGGAAACGACCACAAACTTCAAGCTAGCAATCCACATGCTAAAATGGCAAGTTTTGAAGAAAATTTGTATCGTGAAATAAGACAGGCCTGATTGGTTCTTTCAGTGTACGATTGTAAAGATTTACAAGGAATACGTTTACGGAATTTACTATCTTACTGGTCATTTTGAAACCAATTGGCATCAATTCCTTTGGAGACTGGTTCATTGGTAAGAGCAAATTATGTTTAACCATATAATTTAAATAACTCATGTCACCGTATTGTGTCAACACTTAACTTAATTTAATATGAGACGTATTCTTTTGCAGGGTGCAAATGAACACCAAAACAAGTTTATTAAGAGACTATTTTGCAGACGATTGTGTTTTTTCCTTGGAATGTGGTGTATCCAGACCTTCCTCCACATGGCTGTGGAGAAAGGTGTGGCAAAGCAAAACTATAATTGGTTTTACTCATGTTTTCTCAATTTTGTTTCATCCTGCAGTGGGCCAACATGAGCTGACCAAGCACCAAGTGGCCGTGAAGATCTTGAACAGGCAGAAGATCCGCAGTTTAGATGTGGTGGGAAAGATTCGCAGGGAGATCCAGAACCTCAAGCTTTTCAGGCATCCTCACATAATTAAGCTGTAAGTCCTAGATTGCATCCTGCTCGCTGCTCCATAATCCCCCTGCCGCCACATTAATACCACCCACTGAGCTATTTTAAGGCTTTAATGGTGTGTTTTAGAATACATCCATGTGGGACAATATCTGTCTGACCCAGTCTTTTCTCCCATCAGTCCTTGGCTGCTTTATTGGTTATGCTCTCTGTTGAGCTTTCATTTTAATATAAAAAGGTACACTATGGCTGAAAGAGTCACTGGTTTAAAAATATATTTAGAAAATTGCAAAGGTACTTCATACCTGATATGCAATTGTAAGCAGCAATGAACCAAGGCCACAGTTACCGGGTCATTAAAGGCACCATGAGGTGTGGCTGATTGCCTGAAATACCAACTCCATTTCATGCATGCAGTAGAATGTAAACTCTGGAGAAAGAGAAGCAATATGACACGAGATGGGCAGTTAGTCAACATTTGGTACATGTGCTGAAACCCCTGTGGACTGTACCTTAATCATTTTTGCATTAACCTTTTAGACACATGTCAATTTTGTGATGCTGGATTTAAGAGGATTTAATTTCATTTAACACTGTCGCCTTGTCATTACTGTGCAGCTGTTTTTAGTAGGCTATTTTTTTTTTACTTGTGGATTCAGAGCAGCAGGGGTTACAATGCTGTTGACAGAAATTTCAGTTCTTAGTCTTCTGCTTGATGTTGAATATGAAAATTGCAAGGAGAAATGTGGCTAATGTGCAAGCGTAGCCACTCAGCCAGTGTAGTGTAAATAGATTCTGATTGCCAGTGTACATTATGAGGTGAAAGAATTTCTCACCAAGCCTTATACTGAAAGGGCAGGCAGTAGGGCTTTACGATGTGAGGAAATGATCTAGATGCGATTAGTTTTGATATTGCAGTATCATTCACAAAATTGGAGGATCATTTTTGCATTATTATTTTAGAATGGTATTTTAACACGTATTTTCCCTTTAGCAAATATTGCTCCACCCTGCGATTTGGATATTGCAATAGTCCATGTTGCAATTTGGAAATTGCAATAACACAACATTAAGTCACTCAATCAAGTTTAAACTAATGCTGTTGAAATATTACCTACAATACTTTTGAGTACTGATCCTTTATTGAAATGTAGTATTTGTAGTTAACAAATATGCTTTTGTTGCTTGGAAGCATTAAGTCTTGATTGTTTGAAGACTAGTCTCACTAACTAAAATGTGAACTGTCTGGTCGTTCATACTGATTGCAGTCCTATTTTTTCTTTGTTAAAAAATAAACTCACTATATTTGGCTGTCTATATTTGAGCAGCGTTCTACAAATTGTTTATCACCACATGATTTGAACTTTGTGCTGATGTCTGCAGGTATCAGGTTATTAGCACCCCTACAGATATCTTCATGGTGATGGAGTATGTCTCAGGAGGCGAGTTATTCGACTACATCTGCAAAAATGGAAAGGTAATACACTATCATACTGGAAAATGTCTTATAGCCTGTTTTAATGATATCCCACATTTTCTTTCACTCTTGCCATCTTGTCATGTATAGCAAATGTTTATCATTTGCAGCAGATATTGTGTATTTTATTACCAGTGAGGGGACCAGGACACAAAAGTGCATTATGTACTTCTTGGTGTTATAGCCAGCCTTTGGTGCAGATACAGCAACCTGTGAACCAAAAACGGCAGATGGAAAAGATATCCAAACACAACAGGAAGTGCTGCTCAGTCAGCTGTGATGTGCTAACTGAGTCACAGAGAAGATCACACCTAATGGATAATTGCTGCTTTGACAGTTGGATGAAAAGGAGAGTCGTCGGCTGTTCCAGCAGATTATTTCAGCAGTAGACTACTGCCACAGACACATGGTGGTTCACCGAGACCTCAAGCCTGAAAATGTGCTGCTTGATGCACACATGAATGCCAAGATTGCAGACTTTGGTAAGTGTGTCTCAATCTTAAACTCAGGTCTTCACAGGTGACTTTGGTTTAATGTTAAAATGGTGGGCACAATAGCACAGGACTTTGTTTATTAATCTATATTGAATGTACCATGTGGACTTTTTGACTACTAATAAGGCTATGGAACAATGTTTCTATGGGTAGTATATGTAGGGATGCATCAATCCAATTTGCCTTATTACTATCGGAGCTGATACTGACCATATTATAACAGTGTAAAATTCTGTGCAGGATTATCAAACATGATGTCAGATGGAGAGTTCCTGCGAACAAGCTGTGGTTCTCCAAACTATGCTGCTCCTGAGGTCATCTCAGGAAGGTACGTCTTTTTCTTGTTGTTGATACCATTAGAAGTTGACACAGAACGTATGCATTCTCCCACTGCTACAAAATAAAATGTTGCTTTCATGATTATAGGACTGCTTCTTTTTACTTGTCTGTTAGGTTATATGCTGGTCCAGAGGTAGATATCTGGAGCAGTGGGGTCATTCTGTATGCCTTGTTGTGTGGGACGCTTCCCTTTGATGACGACCACGTGCCAACACTCTTTAAGAAGATCTGCGATGGGATCTTTTTTACCCCTCAGTATCTGAACCCGTCAGTAATAAGCCTCCTTAAACACATGCTGCAGGTGGACCCAATGAAAAGAGCCACAATCAAAGAGATCCGGTGAGCCTGATGAGATTAACTACCATGTCAAACTGTGGCTATAACTATTTCAGATTATAGTATGTAAGGTTAGTTTTATTGTCAGTGTTGCATTCATGGTCTGTGGTATGTTTTACTACAAAAATAATTTCTCCTCCCGCAGAGAGGATGAGTGGTTCAAACAGGGCCTGCCAAAGTACTTGTTCCCTGAGGACCCATCGTACAGCAACAACATGATTGATGATGAGGCTCTCAAGGAGGTATGTGAGAAGTTTGAGTGCACAGAGGAGGAGGTCCTGTCCTGCATATATAGTCGCAACCATCAAGATCCATTGGCTGTCGCCTACCATCTCATCATTGACAATCGTCGCATCATGAGTGAAGCCAAGGATTTCTACCTGGCGTCCAGCCCTCCTGACTCTTTTCTAGATGACCAGCACCTGACCTCGTCCGGTGCAGCTGTGGCTGGAATTGTCAAGCCCCACCCTGAGCGTGTACCCTTCCTCTTGGCGGAGACTCCTCCCAGGCCACGCCACACATTGGACGAATTGAACCCCCAGAAGTCCAAGCACCAGGGTGTTAGAAGGGCCAAGTGGCACCTGGGTATCCGGAGTCAGAGTAGACCCAATGACATCATGTCTGAAGTGTGCCGTGCCATGAAACAGCTGGATTATGAATGGAAGGTAAGGAAGAAACTCTGAGAGGGGCGTATGGAAAAGAAGAGCCTAACTTGGTTCTTAATTTGTTGTAACTGAAATCAGTAAAATGAGTTTGTCGTCACACATTGAAACAGTAATTAAAGTTGAGATTATGTTAAATCGCTTAAAGGTCCTCTAAGCGATAATGGGTGACGTTACTTTTTGCAAAACGAGACTAGCTCGCCCCTCCCTCCTCCTCATCCCGCCCCCTCCCTTCTGTGCTTCCGCGCACTACCCCCACACCCCTAAATCCTTCTTGTCGGTTATTGGCTGGAACACATTCGTGTATGCTTCATGGTGCAAGTTGGCACAGTTTATATTTGTTGCCGTTTGTCGACCCAGGGCTGTCTACAGAGACCAAGTTTGTTTTACAGTGTGTTCTGAGGACAGGCAGCTCGCGGATTGTGAGGAGATGTTTGCTGTATGTGACAACAAATGTAGCCTTAAACACGTGTGACATTACTTAGAACACCTTTAACTATAAATAACAGTTAGTGGTATCAGAATACCTTTTAAAGAGATTCACCCTTCATATCAGATCCCGGCCATTTTACCCCGTAACTCTTTTTCTGTGTGTCAATCTGGCGGTCACATTCTGCTTTATGATGAATCAAGTTGCTGATGGGATAACAGTTCACGCTGGAGTTATACCTCGTACGATTTAATGTGACAGATAGAAATTGATTGATTGTAAACTCTTCCAGGTTGTGAATCCTTATTATCTACGTGTGAAAAGGAAGAATCCGATTACTGGGATGCAAACCAAGATGAGCCTTCAACTCTACCAGGTGGACAGTAGAACCTACCTCCTCGACTTCCGTAGCATAGACGGTAAGTTTTAACTACTGTTGTGTTTCTATTAAGATGTGAAATGTATGATTACTCTCGCGTTTCATGTTTACAAAAATAATCAAAGCCTTGGAGTTAAAAAAAAAAAAAAAAGGTTGAAATATCAAGAGTAAAACCATCGGTTGTGTTCTCTCATGTTCGTTGTATCATTTAAACTAGTCTCATACCATTTACAGTTTTGTCAGTGTGTATGTGTATAACCTGTTAAAATTGACAAGATATTCTGGTAAGCCCTGAATTTAGCTTCCTGTATCTGTGCACTAGTACACTGTGTCTGTGCAGACTTCATAAATAATTGACTCAGGGTATGAGGGCGTTTTCACAACAGTCTTTGTAAATACGCAGTGGTAACTCAAAGGCAAATAGGAGATAATAGTGTTGTTGGGGGCTGAATTAGCGTAGCATAGGCATGCTGTATAAAGGGCATGCAACAACATGTTGCCTTCATGATGCTATAGCAAAGTCAGCCCCATGTTTGTGGTTTATGCAAAGCTTAAGCTGATAATGTTTCCTAACCGACTGCAACCGCATACAAAACAATTGTTATTGTCTACAGCAGGAAAGCGAGTATTTAAGACATTTGTAAATCAATTACTTTTTAATACCTTGCACAGCACAGTTTTTGAGGGAATACAATGCATTTTAAGAGTTTTTGAGACTTGCATATACCCTGGTTATAGAACTTGAAATGAAATTAAAGGTATTTTTGCATGTCGTAGCATACATTTTGTGTCTTTTTGTTATTCAGATGATATGTTGGAAACAAAATCTGGAACTGCTACCCCTCTCCGTTCTGGGTCTGTGGGCAACTACCGCTCCACTATTAAGAACGATGTAGACGGTGCAGATGCTCCAGCTATGTCTAGCACTGTGCCCCTCACCAAGGCTGCAGAAGGCTCCTTAGCTTCATCGTTGACCTCATCCATCGACTCAACAGGGGGGGACACCCCAACTATCCCTCGACCAGGAAGCCACACCATTGAGTTCTTTGAGATGTGCGCAAATCTTATTAAACTACTTGCACGATAACTTGCAAAACAATCGCTAGCCTTTTTCCTCTCCGAGTGTCTTTATAGCAATAAGCATGCAACCGATTCATGGCTCTATTCATCCCGGCTGAGGATGAAGTTATTGTTCCATGGCACTGATGCAGGTTAGTGTTCCCTAAGCGGAAGGGATGTATACTAAGCTGGCAGGAAATGTAAGGGGTTACTTGGAAAGATGGAAGGTGGGCTACTTAATAGCTAAGACGGAACAACATTTAGGAGGGGGTTTTACAATTTCCTGATCAATTAAATAACAAATGTCCACATCCCAACAATACATATATACGCAAGTGATTACACTGAATTTTCTGTACTGTAGCCAGTGTGCACTGCTTTCCAGTACAGACAACAAGATCAAGTCTTTGCCTGCAGAGAAGGAAGCCACATGTTGGGTGTTTGGGTGGTAGTCCTAGAGGATGCAGGAAGCACTTTTGCACAAGCTTGTTTTATTCCTGCTGCTCTTGTTTTTCTCTCAGTGGAGATCAGACGGGGTGCAGATGTATCAGGGTGCTGCACTGGCTATAACAAGGGTTGTCACGCCCATCACATTTATTAGACTTTCAAGAAGTGCAATGACCCCTATATTTCTGTCTTGTATGAGGGACAAAAGAATGCTTCATCAGATTTGTTTGGTTTTCTTTTTTGTGAATCTGGGTTGTCAGAGACTAAATTGTCATGGTTTTGTCCTTGTTGTAAAACAATGTTTCAATATGTCAGTCCCCTACTTTTTTTTTTTGGAATATAAAGACATGAATATATTTATCAGTGGACAGAGTGTTGCTTCTATTGGAAATGGAATTTTTTTCTTCTTTCTTTCTTGCATCAAGATCTTTTGCTGGATGGTATATATTTTCTTTTTTACTGTCTGATTTTTATATCAATATCACAACTTTGTTTCCTTCAATCACAATTATTCTGATACTTGATTTTCTTTCCATATAAATATAGCCTGCTTTTACCATTTAAGAGGTATTTTGCCATGACAGTCAAAATATAGAAATATATCATTTTCAGTTTCACATATTAAAATGACAAGTTGATTTTGACTTTTTCGTTATATTTTCTCTTCCTTTTTTTTTTTTAGATTAATGATTAGGATTTGAGTGATTACTGAGTGAAATGCCTTTTTCTCTAAATGAAATTTGTAAATGCCAATCCATCACAACTGTATAGGCCTCAGGGCTCTATTTGAAAATAAGTAGTAGCAATTACATGCAGTGCATGGACAAAGTATCTTGGCAGGTGAATACATCCAGAATATTGTCATTGTTGGATTTGTTTTGTTTATACTGCCCACACATTCCCTTGAAGGTTGACCTTGAAAAAGGTTTGTTTGTTTAAACCAGAAACAAACTTGGAATTGTGAAGTCCTGCTGGGTAGCTCACAATTCTGATGTAACTAAAAACATCACACAAGGAATAAGATCATAATTGTGTGGGTGACTTATATTTTATAAAAAAGAAGTCAGACAATCCCACATACTTGCAAGCTCACAAACTCTTGGATATATCTTTGATCAAAAACAAGATGCGTGTTCCTCAATTTTCCTGTCCAGTCTTAAAGTTTTAAGCGGTGTCTGTTGTTTGGCTGCCTTATCATCTGTAACGTTAATCGGTTTTTACGTCATTCAAGTTGGAAAGTGATGCTGGTCAGAATTATTGGCACCTTTTGCAATTTTTAGGGTTGAAGTTCAGAAAATTATTTTATCAGTGTTAATTCACAATTAATGTAGGTTAACAATTCACAGGTTATTTTAAGTGTTAGTCATACAAAACAAAAGGAAATTCTTAACTGAAAAAAATAAACTAAACACCTGATAGTTGATGCCAAACTATTGTAGACCTCAGTAACTGCTACCACCTTTTAATAGTGGCAATAGAAGAAGAAAAAAAAACTTGAAATGTAAACTAGTTTCTCATTTTATCATATTCATTTTCTACTTAAGTCCAGTAAGCCAGGTTTTTAAAGAACATTGCATGTTCCCAATTAGACTACAAACGTTTTCTTTTGTTTTTGTTAAGAGATGTTAGCAGTTACTCAAGGCTCTGTTTCCAGTGTTTAGCTCTCCACAGCTTTAAAGCCCTAACATATCTCATTAGGAGATCAACAAAAATTGCCAAGAGTGACAATAATTGTGATCATCTTGTTTCTCTTGCTGTCCTGTGGGCCAGGTTTGGACTGATATTTGACCTTTTATGTCTCAGTTTTAAGCTACAGTTTATGAAGCATTGTGATCATAGTAAAGAACACACTATGGTCTTGGAAACTTATTGTACAGGGCAGTTGCGAGTTTTGATTACAAAACTCTGTTTTGTAGGAAAGATGAATGTGTGAAACCGTGACACTTTTTTTGACAGTTTATGGAGTAGTGTCCTAGTGGACTGTTGGCGGATAAATTCTGTCAGTCTATTTGAACTGCTTCAAAGAAATATTGTTCTATTTTTTTGTTGGTGTGTAAAGGGACCCTATTAGATTGACCAGTGTAAATCTAAATGGAAAGTGTTAAAACCATTTGTATACACACCTGCCTAATAAACTGCTTAATTGCACACATTTCTGCGGAAGTTTCTCTGAATATTTCCAGTCTTTTGACAGGTCTGATGAACAATTAAGTTACATTAACTTGATATTTATAATAAACAATGCTACAAGGGATGGCCAATTTTAAGGAGAAAACTGTATACACTCACCTAGAAATTAAAGTCCCCTAGTGTTTGTTATTCTGAAAACGTAATTAGCTATTCAGGTAATTTTGTGTAGTATAACTTTACTGTAATGGAAAGCAATGATAATGTCATATTAAATCCGATATTGAAAACGGTCTCTTGTATAGAAGATGTCAAGAAAGTGTTGAGTCATTACTTTGGTGCCATCTAGTGGGCAAATTAGACTGTAGGTCCCAGACATTGCATTGGTTTTAGTAATGATATTTCCTGAAACACTAAACCATAAATATGTTTGTGTGGTAGTAGGCTACTATAATGTGTAATATTTTAGTGTCGTTAACGTGCTTGTATTGCAACTTTAAAAACACGATTCGTGTTTCTTTAAGAGACGATGTAAACGGCTAAGAAGTTCCGGGTCACCAAATATGGCTAGCCGCTAGCTTCCGTTAGCTTGTCTAGTTTTTCTCACGGACAGCTGTAGCTAGACGTCTGTGCGTATACCTTCTAAGCTTATGTTACGGTCTTCAAATAACAAATGTAATATGCTATGTCATAGTCAAATCAAGTGAAATGTGTGAGCAAATGTACTGCGCTGTCAAGTGTGTGGCAAAGTGTTAGCTAGCTAAGCTAGGTTACAGCTAGCTTTGTGAAAGGGTTGTTTTTGTTTAATCGCCCGTCTTACTGTTGTAGGTTTTATATAACCAGTTATATGCACTTTGCTTAAATAGGAGAAACACCTAACTGTAGCAGCCAAAATGCCGGGTACGCTACAGTTACTATTGGATGTTAACTTTACGCTAAAATCTAGCCATTATCCTAATGTTTCAAAATAAAAGTCTGTGGATTTTACAGTACTGATTAATATCAGATGAAATATATTGACCATATAGCCACCATCCACCCACTCCATTTCCCCTACAGGATGGCTTCATTTGGCTGGAAGAGGAAAGTTGGTGAGAAGGTTTCAAAGTCTGTGGTGCAGCAGTTTGAGGCTGAGGCAGAGAAGGTTGAAGATGCTGGACCACGTCAGGATGAGGAGGTGGATTGGCTGCACGCCATCAAACGACGACGGGAGATCCTGCTGGAGGACTGTGCAGCCAAGAGCAAGAGGCTGAAGGATGAAGGTGCCATGCTGGCTGAGGAAGGCAGGTGAGGGATGATGTTTAAAGCTAGCAGTTTTCTGCGGTCGCTTGTGTAACCTACATCAAAGTCAGTGACAACTTTAAAAATAACAGACAAACACATTTGATCAGTCAACTGTTGCTTTGATAATAACGACAAACTAGTGCTTAACAAAGAAGCTTTACGCATACGTTTTTATTTCTTTATGATACAAATGATATGATACGGATGGGTTCCTGTCTGTGTGCTTTTCTGTGTGGATTCTTTTTAGTGGACTACTAGACGTGATATCAGGGTCTTAATCATACTGTTCAAAGAGAGTTATTACCATAGCAAGTGAACCATGGGCTCCTCCTCGTCTGAAGCAGGATCTGCTAAAGACAACAATCAACACTACAATAGTGTTGCGGTATCGATATCAAGGTATTTGTTCCAAAATATTGTGATATTTGATTTTCTCGATATCGCCCAGCGCTAGTTGATCATAAAAAATAGCCTTAAGTAACTCAACTTTGCCAGTTACTAGGGGCATGTGATGATGGAAATCCTCCAAGGGAGGGCACCATTGTTCAGAGCACACAGCTGACGGCTTTCTACTGACTGAATAAACATTAACATTCAACCAACATTGTATTTCCAAGGAAAGTCAATCTAGAGCGTTTAAACTTGAGGTTTTATTTAATGCCCTTTTCTGTACAGAACTGGATTTCAAAAGCCAAAAAGCTGTATTGCTCTCCGGAGGAGATCAGTAAATGGATATAACAACCGTAATTTATATTTTGGCCATGGGAGAAGCTGATCTTCAGGCCTATTGAGATATATTTATTTTTTTTATTTTTTTTTGAAACATGGATCTATTTCAAACATAAAGTAATAAACTAAATAGCTTTTACAATCTACTTGAGCACCCCCTGAAATATACTTTTATGGGGAGTTAATGTTATAGTGAATAATAGTAACCAATAATATTATTTTGAGTGATATTTCCCCGCTTGTGGAATTTAAAAAGACTTCCAGCACTACTTTTAGTGTGATATTGTGTGACTCTGGCAAAAAAGAAAAAAATCACTGAAACTGACATTTCTTTCATGACAATTAACCTTTTTAGCCAAATAACAATCACTTTGTGAAACCCCCCCCTCAGTTCAGAATATGTTTTGTTGTTGCCCTTAGTGACGTCTGTAATTGTATTTGCAAAAAGAAAGTGGATTTTACTGGGGAAATGGTTTCTTGCTGCTCCATAATGGCTTTTTGGAGCTTTGAGATGGTGTCTGGTCAGGGATGTGAGCCAGTTTTTTTTTTTTTTTCTTCTCTAACAACATTGACCCGTTATGTCAGTCTGTCCTTGCCAAGGGTTAGATTCTCCTGATGTAATTGAAGAGCTCCTCTTGTACCCATTTGTGATCTGAATCATTTCCTGTTAATTCACATTGTGTGAAGTAGCTGGGTCTGTGAAGGTAGAGGTTTTATGCTACCTTTTTTCAAACATGGGTTAGGGTTCAAAAATGTTAAGGTCATGAGTTGCAGTTAGATCCACTTTCCTATACTCCCACAATCACCAAGGTTTTATCAACCACAGTTGAAATTACAATAGCTCACAGAAACAGTATTTTTCAAAAGGCATTACATCAAAATGCTTTCTGTAACATAGGCTGAAGGTGCCGTGGCAAGTAGAATCCTAGTAAGGATGACCGATTGTCCTGTCTTTGTTTTGCATCAGCGGACTGGTTGACACATTCATTCATCAACTGCTCAGATGAAAATATAAAATAGCCAGTGCCTGACTATCCAATAAATGACTGGTTGAACAAACAAAACAATCAATGGAAAAACATTTTACGATGCACATTGCAATTGGTTTGTAAACCGTTTGAAATAGGTAGCACAAAAGATGACTGGCAGATCTCTTCTTCACTCAGACATCAGCTTGACCGGTCCAAACTGGAAGCAAACATGGTAATGGTTTTTGGAAACCTCATCAATTAAAAATACTGAGGTTAACAAATAGTCCACGCAGTTGCAAAATTATGCTTCCCTTTCTTTTTCTTTAAAGGTATAGTAATTGTTGTTAATCTAAAACACTTTTTTTGTAAAATTCAGTAAATTTCTCCTCACGGTCACCTAGCTCTCTATCGTCTGTACGCGCTAAAAATCTAGTGTTAATACACAGCCCTGGTAGACTGGGGAAACCCCGCCCACTCTGCCAGCGATTTGATTTTGCCGGCCAGTAATTATCTGTCTGTGAATCTGGGGGGCGGAGCTTCTGAAGGGTGCTTGTATTAGTTTGACATTTGAGTTTAAACATCAATAATCTTTGCCCAGCATCACTTACTGCACCTAGTTTGAACAGTTGTATGGGAGGTGTGGGAGTTTCGTGAGGCAGCAACTCACTTCATCATCCAAATACTCAACATAGTTTGGTGATTTGTCCAACTGCCATGCTGAGTCTTCAATCTAAAACTGAGCTGGAAATATGTGATCTGGCTTTCAGGGGCTGTTTCAAATGTTCAACATCTTCCAAATCTGTTTTGTTGTTTCTTGGTTTATATTAACTTACTGGTTTAGCGGTGTCATCATAACCATGTGTTGGGCCTGTTTCCTTTTTTTGGACAGTAGCATGTGAAGTGACCATAAAGCCCCAACTATTTACTCTTTTCTTTTCTGTGTGTGTGTGTGTGTGTGTGTGTGTGTGTGTGTGTGTGTGTGTGTGTGTGTGTGTGTGTGTGTGTGTGTGTGTGTGTGTGTGTGTGTGTGTGTGTGTGTGTGTGTGTGTGTGTGTGTGTGTGTGTGTGTGTGTGTGTGTGTGTGTGTGTGTGTGTGTGTGTGTGTGGGAGAGAGACATTGCTTAATTTCCTCACTTGAATTTGCAGTGTCTTTTGCCTCATATTTTGGCAAGATGTCCACACTGCTCTAGTTCCATTTCCTCTATCTGACTGTTTTAATAGCAGTGGTATAAGTTTTCTCAGGCTTGATTCAGTTTCTGGCTGTGAGCCGAGTTTTATAACTGATCAGTGTTAACGGTCTCGTTGTGTGGTTTTAACTGCTTTCGAATTTTGCAGGATATCCTTCTTCATAAAGCTATAAAAGGTGTAGATACGACAGACATATTTGTAGTGTCAAACTCAGGATTTCACCTCATAATCTTTCCAAACCTTTGTTTTGATCAGGCTATTGAAATGATTTTTGAGTCAATATTGACTTGAGGAGGAGTAGGTTGTTGGAGTGAGCATGAACATATTCATTTGTCCATTTAGTTGTTAAAAAAGTGAATATGTTTGTCAAAAACCTACAGAAATTGTGAACCTTTATAAATGCATACATAGTTATGCAAAACAGATCAGTGTCAGCTGATTGGAATGAGGCTGCAGTATGACTAATACATATATACACATCCTTTTTAGTATTGACAGTAGTATAAAGTATAGCCAATCTCAGTGTCTTGCTATCTCAGATAAGAAACGGAATACCTTACAGGCTTTACTGGGAAGAGTTTGATTTGCAACCTATGTATTCACTTCAGTGGACCCGTTTGTGTTTATTTAGCTTTATACTCTGTGCTTCCATTCTTCAGACAAGTAGACAGCTTTATAGTGTCAAGAAGCCCATGTAACATATTGTTCTGCCAGCCATTTCTTCTTTATCACACTCCATGTCACAAGAACAAAGCTTCAATTTTATTTAGAGCTTTTTATTTGGGTGAAAATAAGGAATAACTAAAATGTACATACCACAAGGTAAACATTAACAGAAATACGACTAAGTCATGCTTCATAAAAGTCTATTTATATCAGCTTTTACGCACAAATGGAAAGACAGGATCAGGGCAGCTTTGACTTCATTGAAGGGCTTGACGATGTCCACTGAACGAACCTGTGTCCCTGCGTTAGGTTACATAAGATATATCAAATCTCAGGGTGGTGACAATGACACCAAGTGTCCAATTTCAGGGCTTTATTTGGTTGTCTATTTAACTTAAGCCAAATTTAATACAAAAGCATGTTTACCTCGATGGAGTGCAAGATATCTGTGTGGGGCGTGAATAGCTGTGGGCAACTTTAGATCCTAGCCATAAAACGTTCATGCAGTACAAATGCTGAACTTTATTGCAATAGAGCGATCTGCAATCAATACACAATCACTTAGCACTTTCATTCTTACAGGTTCTTTTTTAAACGGCTGTGTTGTCAATGTCAAATGTAAAATTAAATCTCTCTTCATGGTTCATGGTATTGTTGTGAAGCAACGAACTGTAGCACTGTGGCCCAGACAAATGTCCCCTTGAGGACAATAAAGCTTAGGCAACTCTACTCTAAATAATTTAGATGGATGTCTAAATAGTTATACTATTAAAAAAACACAATTTGTGTTTCTTTGAGACGATGTAAACGTTGCCACAGCTTCCGGGTCCCTAAATAGGGCTAGCCGTTAGTTTGTCTAGTTTTGCCCTCGGATAGCTGTAGACATCTCTGTGTATACCTTCTATTTTATCACATTGTGGTTTACAGCCAGGTTATGGTTTATGATGCCATAAGAACACTCCTTTGTGTGATTAATCCAGTCCCAATCCCAGTACTATAATGTGTTGTTGAACCACAATGTGTATTTTCTTTAGGCACTGGGAGGCCATTAAGAAGTTGGACGAAGCCATTCAGCTGACTCCAGACAACCCTCTTCTGTATGAGATGAAGTCTCAGGTATACTTTAAATCTACTGTATATGTTACTATTTACTCATTTTATCACCATGCTTATCATGTCTACTCCTCTCTCTATGTTTTTTAATTGTGACTTAAAAGAGTACTTTTTTCCAGTTTAGCATTTTATCCTAATTGTCCAAATTGTTTTGTGTTCAGTATATACCAAGGAAAACATAACCAACATACATTAAATCAGTCATGTGCAGCAACTTTAAAGATAACTGAACACACATTCCATTAATGTCCTTTGGTTTGAG
The DNA here is from genome assembly GCF_013103735.1 of Etheostoma cragini. Classification (NCBI taxonomy): domain Eukaryota; kingdom Metazoa; phylum Chordata; class Actinopteri; order Perciformes; family Percidae; genus Etheostoma; species Etheostoma cragini. The sequence continues at coordinate 19,186,627 of NC_048422.1, read as the reverse complement.
AATGCTACTGACCACCAGCATGCTGTGTATGCACTTCTACATATCTCTGTTGTGTGTGTGTGTGTGTGTGTGTGTGTGTGTGTGTGTGTGTGTGTGTGTGTGTTTATCAGCCATCATTGCCACATAGATCCTCTTTCAGCTGCCACTTTGGTATGCTTTTAAGTTAGATAAGTGATATCAGCACGGTGATGACATAACTGAAAGTGTGTAGCATGTTTCCAACAGCTTTAAATTTAGCATTTTAGCTTTTTACCTCCTTTCTCTTGTTACTTTCACTTCCCCTGAGTCAATATAACTGTGTGTGACTCTTATTGTGCCATCATTCCTGGTGCTTTTCCTTATCTTTTAACCCTCATGTTGTCCTTGGGTCAAATTGACCAGTTGTCCTATATCAATGTTCTTTTTAACTACCCAAAATAACATGATTGATTCCACACATCGCTCTTTGGCAAGTACAAATCTCCACTTTTATTAATTTTGGGGTGTCATATTCAGTTTTATAGCATTTGAAAAAAATCAATTGAAGTGGTTTCAAAATAGTATTGAGTAAAAGTTAACAATATCCAGTTTGTGATTATCCATCATCATGCATTCCTTTAATTTTAGTCTAAATAATTCCTAACTTCTGCTTTTTTAACTCAACCATTAGGTATAAGTTCATATAAATTAGATTTTATTGACCATACATTCCTAAAATAACTGTAAACTAAAGTTTATAAGTTATTGTTACGTAGTGTTAAGTGTCAAAAAAAGTGGCAAACATTGGAGAAAAAACAAAAGCATCAAGTGTTGAAAAAAGTGACAAAAATGTAAGAAAAACTTAAAAATTGATTAAAAAGCGTCAACAAAAGTCTTAATTTTCAATTTTGAGGGGAAGACAACACAGGGGTTACAATAGGCATTTTGGACAAATATGGTTCCCATATATTTGGTAAAAAGAGGAGAAGCCAGAGAAGGTAGACAGACTCCATTATTTCTTATTCATTTACTAGAACTAACACAATAAAATCTATCCCTATAGCCATAACCAGTGTATGCCTAATATAATAAGATCCATTATAGGATATTTGAGAAGGAAATCATTAGAGGGCCAGACCAGGAAAACCACCACAGAGGGGATTTTTTTCCTGCATGCTTTGAATGACTCTAAGCTTGACATAGGCACACTGCTAACTGTAGATTCAGCTCCAATGTGTGTCTAGTCAAGCACATCTAACATATTAGTGTCCATTATCTGGCTAAAAAATAGCCTGGACCTCATCATGTTCCCGTTACTAGCCCAGAGGATGAGAAGGGTTACACTTATTCTGGTCATTTACTTCCCTTCATCACTTTCTTCTTAACTCAATCAGTGTTATGTCTAATACGTGCCCAGAGATAGCAAAAGTACTCACTTCCCGTACTTAAGTAGAAGTACAGATACTTGTGTTAAAAATGATCTGGTAAAAGTGGAAGTACTGATTTAATGTCTTTACTCAAGTAAAAGTAACAAAGTACAGGCTTGGAAATTTACTTAAAGTATAAAATATGGCTTTTGGAAAGAAAGTAAAGGATAAATTATTATTACCAAACAGACAATTAAGAAGCGCTACGCAGCACATTGGCCAGGAGCCATTCTTGATAACTACTATCTCAAACATCTATCTCAGATAAGGACGAGGATGATCGGGAATGTCTTGCTGCTTTTCCGCCGAATCTCTGGGATTTCTGTTTTTCTTAATTTTCAATCATGTCGTCGTCCATACTACTATGTGCTAACATTAGCATCATCAAGCTCAATTGATTTGTTGCGAATGAATGCAGAATGCCGCTGAATCTGTTGAGTCAGCTTAGTGGTGCGTCAAATGCAACGTAGCCCTAAAGTGTATTCCCATCCAATTAGTTAGAATATGGTATTGATGACGCAAACAATAAGGATAACGCCAGTTAAATGATCTGAAACTTGTTAGTGAGGACTAGATTAGGACTGTGTTTAAAGCTGATTCTGATTTCCAACTTCGCCCCAGGTGTGTTTGTTAAATCAAGGACGGAGACAACTTCTCTCTAGCTAAATTTACATCCACTTGTCAAACTAATTATCTGAAGTTTGGTTAAAAAAAAAACTCATGCAAATAAAGCTGGTGAAACTGTTAATGCTTTATTAAGATCAAGCATCATGCAACCTAGCTAACAGGTGAAGAACACTAACAACGAAACCACTAGCTAACTTACTTTACATGTGAACTAAAGACAAATACAACAACAGGCTTAAATGAACTGACTACATAAGTTATACAACTTACAGTTTAAGGACTCACAGACACAATCTCAATTGATTATCCTTCGGACAGCTAGTCTCTTATCTCTCACTTTTTTCTCCATGTGTTGCTCGGTGTGAGACGCGTGGCCATGCTATTCTCCGACATGACAACATCTTGTACATAACTAAAGTAACGAGCCAACTTTGTAAAATGTAAGAAGTAGAATTTACTTATATTCTTGTTAAAATGTAAGAAGTAAAAAGTTGCCACAAAAAACATTGTGAAGTAAAAATATCAGAAAAATCGACTTGAGTACAGTAGCATAATAAGTATTTCTCTATGCGTGCCCTGTCAGTCTCTATGTCTGTTAAAAAAGACTGTAGTGTGCTTTGGAGGAAATTGGCAATTTGTAAAGCTGTCACCACTTCTTCCTGGCTGTATGGAAGATTTCAGCTAACGGTGAGAGGTGATCCTTTTGGATATTTAAAACTGCTGTAGAATATGTAGTAAAGCCATGAGGTTAATTTCTAACAAACATTTTTTGCTATATTCCATTGTGATATGTATCTTTTAAAATCTTCCTTCAGTATTAACCAAAGACACTCTCAGCTCCATGGTTCTCTGTGTTCAGCCAGAGACATTTATCAGTATCAGTTGCTTATCAGTGGACATGCCTATGAATCGAGTATAGGTATTAATGTGATTATGTGTCTGGATTCAGTTTGCCTCTCTGAATTTATTTGATCATGAAATGGTGCTATTGGTGCATCTTTATTTTTTTGCGTCTTAAAAACTCAATTGTTTTAGTTATAAGTGTTTTGATGTCAAAATTGCACTCATGTTCCAGGAGAATATGCAAGTAAACAGATACTATATATATATATATATATATATATATATATATAGACAGAACATTTGAGTAATCAGATTACTTATAACAGTAGTATAAACAAGTTAACAGATTACTTATAACAGAAGAATATGTGAGTAAACAGATTATTTATAACAGAAGAATATGTCAACAGAGAGGATAATAGCAGAGAGCTGCTCAAAGTAGACTTACTTTACACAAACGTAAACCTGTATCTTCTTACAGCGGCAGGACAACAGGTTTGTTTTTTTAAGCACTTGTTTCAGTCGCCGCCCTAGGCAGAAAACTAAACTCCACCACTGTGATAATTAGTGGGTCTCTTGAATATCTTTTGGTCTCAAATACATTTTTTTTCCCACAGATTGGTATGCAAAAGGTTGCACAATGGTTTCATTTTTTGACAGCTGTTTTCTACATGACAGAAAAGCAAAATACATTTTAAAAAATCCCAGAGAAACAGGATTTGTTTACTTTGTGTCTGAATAAAATATGATTCATAAAGCCTGCCAATGTTAGAGAAGTTAAAGAGCTCTGTGCAACACTGTTACATTTGAATAGGGTTAAGTAAATTACAGAAAACAAAAGAAATGATGGAAAAAAAACTCTTGATATCAAGAAAAACACTTTTGTTGTTCTCTGTGAAGGTAATTCTTAACAAGTCTTTAACCGCGTCTGCTTTCTCCACAGGTACTGACCATTTTACAGGAAGTGTTTCCTGCTGTGAAGGCAGCAGAGATGGCTGTGAAGTTTCGCCCTCTTTGGTGGGAGGGCTGGCAGACTCTGGGCCGTGCCCAGCTCAACCTGGGAGAGGTGGACCTGGTAAGTATCGCTGTCGATACACCCCAGGTACATTAAAAAAAAATTGAAATGACGCCGTGCTTGCAAAAGCTGTCAAACTGCAATCAAATTCAGGGCTGTCAAGAAATGTGAGTACGGGATGGAGGAATTTGTCAGTTGTAGCGGGAGGAGACATCATAGAAGAAAACAAACTGAACCTGAAAAAAACCAGGCAAACAGTTAACATTGTTTGCAGATGACTGTGTATTAGAGGTGGCTGAGACTGTGCTCACTGTGGAAATCACATCCAAAGGCATTGTTTAGTTGTAGTCAGAACGGCGCCATCTTGTCCATGCAAACACACCAAATACAAGCTGGCACAAATAGACTGTATCAACATTCCCTCAGTAGAGTTGCGTAACAATCAAAGGCCCTAATGATCTTCATTGGAATGGCACTATTTCATTTTGTAGTGTTTGATTTTGCAGTGAACTGTGTCTGTTTTTGTAGCCGGCTATAAATCAGTTTTGTTTTAGCTTTTGAAGGGCTGTTAAAATATGTCAGTTATTTCTGTTTACTACTTTCTGCAAACTCCATCTGAGATGTTCCTCTTTCAGCCTGGGGCTTGGTCGATTGCTTAAATTGCCCCAGAACACGCCAGGACGTGTGGGTGAATGAAACCTGCTGGGTCTCAGTTACTCTGATCACCCATTTAGAGCCTAGCAAACTGGGCTGAATTCCGAAACCCTTCAGCTAATAGCACTTCATGCCATTCCTAGAGCTATAGACCTGTCCTATGGCACTAAAACAACAATGGGAAGTGTAGTGTGTTGAAAGTTACCTGAGCTCAAGCTAAACCAAATATAGACACACCTCCTTGTATAATGAAACTTTTGGGAAGGAAGGGAAAAAGGCATCTATTTTTAGCAAAGCTTGTTCAGTCAAGTTTTAGAGCATTGTCTGCATCAACATGTTTGAGTTGTGCCTGTTTGTGCAAAGGTGAGTGCAGTAATTTCACATTTTCTCTCTCATGAGCGAGTCTGTTCTTTTCCTACTCGTCTTTAATTTCCAGCACTGGAAAGTACCCAAATAAAACAAACCTATAGCTTCTGATTTAGTGTTTACTCTCTTCTGTCTTGTTTATTTAAAGCACTGGTAACTGCGTTGACAGCGTAACAGCTTTGTCGCCATTTATCTCCCCATTAGTAGCATTCAGGAGCCGGTTAATCTGCCAACTATGACATTTGTCTGTTGAAGGATTACTTTGGAAATAGGTCAAGGTCAAAGTTTATTTAAATAGCACATTTACAAACAGTTACTACTGCCCCAAAGTGCTGTACAAATAAAGATAACAACATATAAGATAAAAGTAAAATATATAGCCGGAAAAAAAAACTTCTAAAACAGAATATGCCAAAAACCGACAACAGATAATAAAAATTTTACTCAAATTATTAACAACAATAAAAGGTCACAGCTCAGCTTATGTTAAAAGCCATTGCAAAAGATGAGTTTTTAAAAGTGATTTAAAACTCTCAATAGAGGTAGCTGTGAATAAATAAAGTAGCTGCTAAAAAGATAAAGACTTGATGAGAATATAGTCTGTGCAAGATGAAACTTGATATGTTATTTTGAGCACAGTCCGTTTGATTGGTCGAATCTATTACAGTTAATATTTCACAGACTTCTTAAGTTGAAGCTGATAGTCCAGGTTATTCACAGGTACAGGTGGGGAACACTTCACATCAAGTTGAAAGGTTAATGAGAAAGCCCACGCTTTCACCACTTTATTTTTTATTTCCTTGCAAAACTACTAAGTGAAGATGATCCGACTTGCAATATAGTAATAAGTCCCCATTTTGTTGAATGGCCAAGACAGCCATTGGTAAAATGTGTTTGTTTTGGTCAATAAATCTGACCTGGCCTGACTTGTTCGTCCACCAGGCTTTTGTCCTAGGGACTAGGGACTTACTGATTGGATTGCAGGCGTGGCCCACTGTATCACTGGAAACAGGTACCGCTGGAAAAAACCTGACAACCCCGTCTTCTCATCTGTACATAGTGCTTGTCGGAGAACTCCAGCCATTTAGTATTGCTCTTACATTAAGGATATCCTGAACTGGTCCCGCGGATCATTATTGTGGCAGATCCAAGATGTTTTAATGGATCTAGGTTGACTTAAATAAACCTTATTAAATGCAGATCCTTTATTTTTATTGTTTAACTGTAGTCAACTGTGTTCTGTCAACTGGAAGCAGCTGATGTTGCAGCATTGCTGTCCTTTAGTACAGTGCGAGCAGAGTTTGTGAATGTGAGAAATTAGCTTAGTTGGCAACCTTCACAGATTTTGAATATTTTCTCTCCCCTTCCTGTTGCTCCTTATGAAGAGCTGTGTACAAGACAGTCCCAAAACATTCACAAAATGAATAACAAATGTTGCTGACAGCAGATCATGTCAGCTGTCAATATTTGACAATAATTCTGTGTGTTGCTTGATAACAGGCCAACTGACTGCTTTGTATTGTAAACAACTCATTGATCTAGCTGATTGCGTCAGGTCAGTTTCAGGAATCCCATTCTCCTAGGTAAACTTTTATTCATATTCATATCTGACTTTTAATCCTTAGTACGAGAACTGCCTAAAAAAAGACTTCACTTAGGTCCTACAGAGCCTCAGAAGACATTATACAACAATTATTTTCTTTTGCTGAGTAACACTGCTCTATAAAATTAGTCAAGTGCTCCTTAAAATTAGCTTAACATGTAGTGTTCTTTGAGTAACATGTACTTGTTCTGTCTTTACTGCTTCATTCCCATATTAACACAGAACTATTTATCATAGAATGTGCTTGACAGATGTCCGACATCTTTCCGAATTGATTTGAGCCAATCAGTAACCTCGGATAGCATGTAGGGATGGATTCATTTCACCATTTCACCATTTCACAGGCACCCAATCGTCACAGCTAAGGCTTGACGTCAGGTCCCCATAAATGATTGGACGCCGTTTGTTGTTCTGTTCAGTGGGACCATCATTTTTTACATTGATCTGCAACTGCCCGAGAGCTAATGATGTCTCCCTTTTTAAAGCTTGTGTTTGAATCCTAAGCTCATGCGGTACTTGTCCCTGTAGGCTGTGAGGTCCTTCCAGGTTGCGATCCACCTGTGCCCATCAGAGCGCAGCCTGTGGCAGGAAGATCTGGAGTGGGCATGGAGGTTACAGAAACAGGATTTAGCAACCAAGGAGAAGACTCGGCAAGAAGAGGAGACCCAAAAACGGATCCTTAATGCCCCTGAGCTCGAGCAGGACTATGATTTTGAGTCTGATGAGGTGCTGGCCGCCTGCGTGGCCGTTGCCGAGCGACAGACACAATACGAGGAGCTGAAGAGGAGCGCCGTGGTCATAGACGCTGAGGGAAATGTAAAAAATGTCCTCCCCGGGGAAGAGGGATCAGAGGACGCAGCAGTACCATCAAAGGAACAGTTTGTCAAAGCAAGAAGACTTTGAATTGGTTTCAGTATGAATAGATTGTCCTGGTTACTTTTTCTTTTGGACTGAATGCTTTTATGTCTGAAACCACAGTGAGTGAGTGTGTGTGTGTGTATGTGTGTGAAGCTATAGCATAAAAACAACCTAGTCAGAAGCAAACACAAGAACTTTGAGTAAGTTGCAACAGTATAAAAAACAAATAGAATTTTGTCGTTTTACATTTTCCATCTAAGTAATTTAATAATTTGTGTTAAATGTGCATGCACAGTTTTGACATGTTTGGAAGCTATAAAATGTAGCATCTCCTAGTTCTATGTGTTTCCTCTGGATAGGACAATAATGCTTTTAGCTAATAGCTAATGCACTCTGTGGTTACGCTACAATCTACTTTATGACACTCTGAAACAAGAGACTTGCACTTGATAGAGTCAGAAGGTTTTGTAGGTTTTATTGAAAATGAAAAAAAGGATGTGCCTTGTTGAAATTGGCAGCATTTTCACTTGAGATTGTTTATCAAATTTAGACACAATTTACAGGAAAATGTACAAATAAAGAAGGAAAACAAAATCTCCAATCGCACTAATAATCCTATAGATGAAGCAGTGAACAGCTGCTAACACGTTAATAAGGAAACACAATCAGCCTTTTGTTAAATCTCTTTGCTTCTATAGTAGATTAAATGGTTTGTCTATTTGTAAGACCTTTGAGGTTTCAATGTGTCTGTGTTTGGTTGTTAGGAGAAAAAAATGAGCATGCATGCTCAGCAAATTGTTAATGAGTGACTAACATTAATTAAAAGGAATGATAGGAATCTGTGTTTCCAGTAATGTTCTTTCCTTTAGTACTTTTTGAGTTCAGTGGTTGTCCTGTACTTGTTTTAGTTTTTTTTGGAGATGAGTAGTTTTGACCAAGGTTTTGAACCAAATGTTACCATTATAATGTTTAGTATGTGAGAAGGTAACAAGACTAACTCTGCGTTCCAAATTTAAATTACTTTTGCTATTGTGGGTCACAATAGCAATGCTTGAAAAGCATGCTTGCTTGCATACTGCAAAATGTAACCGGATGCAGCAGCACGTCCAGGTATTTAGGCATGCTTAATTTGACATACGGTGTACTGGAACATGTTATTGTTGTAAACGTAACATTTGCTAATTAGCACTTAACAGAGTAGAGCTTAGGCTAATGGGAATATTGTTAGTTTTGCAGGTATTTGTTCATAAACCAAAGTATCGGACAAACTCAAATGTTGACCTGAAGATGACGCTAGATGACTGAGTTGCATTGCGTCCCTAGAGCCACGCCAGTAGCATCAGCGAATCTAAATACAGGGCTTCAAGCCAAAACAAATCAAATATTATACCAAAAAAAAGTAGATACATGTGTACTCCATGTTGCACAAGTAGGAGATTTACAGCAAATAACATAGTTGTTGTCTTTAGGATAAGCTATTGAAAACTGTTACTTGAATCAATTTTTGAGAATAAATTTAAATATGGAGAACAATGGTGGAGCAAAGTTAAGAAATTATAACATTCTGCATTTAGCAATAAGGAGCTACTACACACTGAAACCTCTATGAGGATATGCATTTCCTAAAATGTCAGGGGTAAAATGAGCTTCAAACACTTTGATCACATTTCTATATAACATGCTACACAGACAAACCACAAGCATTTCTAGTGAAATTCACAGTAATACAGCGTAATAACAAAAGTGAAAACGTTAACATTACTGTAAAATCTTGATAATTTTAATTTTGCATACAGGCAACGTTCTCACTGGAAAATGTAAGTTGATAGTTAGAAACTTAAGTTATTTATGTGAAGGGAAACTGCAGTAGCACCATAGTTTTTGGGACTATTTTGTGAACATCCGTTTCAGTAGAAAAAAAGACAAAAGTCTCACTTCTCAGCTTTGTAGAGCAGCGTAAATATAGAACTAATTGAGTTTCTATAAAAGGGCCACTGGAAGTCCCTAGATAGTGCAGGTTCTGTGTAGAAAGAAGGATCTGAACGTACACTGTGTATTCCTATGGTTAGTCAGCACTGGCAGGTCATGTTAACATGCAACGATGCTTAAGTCACTATTCTGAACTGTTATGTGCATTGTAAACCCCATCCTTTTTTAAATGTAACAATATTCAGGGTTTTCTTGTGGGATAAATGGCTACAAAACGTAAACTGGACCCACAATGTTCTGTACACAGAAAAGCAAGTGAGGTTGCTGCACACTAATTACAATACGTAGTGCTAGTACCTTCATTTAAAAAAAAAAAAAAAGGTTTGTCATGGCAGAGACGAGGAGAACACATCTACAAATTGATCTAAATTAGATACAAGTTTAAAACAAAGAGACATGATTGCATAAGTAGTCACACCCTTACTCGTGGCACACCCAAATCATAGCTGGTGCAGCAGCAGTTGTTTTAAGCAGGTGCGGGAGAAGATAAATGGAGGCCACCTGTGTGTAATCAGGGTGTGCTATGGGATTTTAGGTGATTGTATCTGGATGTTCCAACTGCTGTTAACACTGTGTTATTAAAACAAACAGTCAAACAAATGTATGACAGGTTTGTTGAAAACTGAAAGTGCTAAAGAAAATCTATTTAGTCGATTGTTGTTAGTGGACTGTTTACACTCAACCAGGCCTACTCCATCTGCCTAACAGCTGCTTGTAGATGTACACCGTTAATTATACATAGCAAGTTAACCTACAAGTTAAATCATTTTGTTTTCCTTGAAGTGCTATAGCTTTAAAGTTGTAAATATGTCATTTTTTGCCAATATCAAGTATATTTTCTCTATTGACTTTTCCTAACACTTTAATGGAGTTATATCATGTTTAACCTGAGTGAAAAATTCAAACCCCATGGCAGGCAGAAACATTGTGGTGGTATGTCTTGCATGTATGAAACAGAAGAAAGATAAAGAAACACACCCAGATGAAGTTCAGTGAGCCAAAAAAAAAGGATGACAGTAATTAAATCTTAAGTTTTCGTGATGTTGTTCAGGTGGGAAATGATGTTTATTATCCGGACTATTTGCTGCATCATCTAGTCTCCGCTAACCCTGACCATAGCCAAACCAAGCCCCCGAATAGATCTGACTGTAAATCCTCATGGACCTTAACCTTACAATGTGCATTAGCCCAGATATGGAAGTACAAATACTGTAAGCATTTTTATAATATATTTTCTCTGGATTTACTTTTTGCTTTTAACTCCACTCTTGTGCTGAAAGGCCGCATCATGAACACGCGTTGCTTTTTGAGTGGCATCTTCTAATAGTCAATTGTTTTAACAGGCTCCTCATGGCAGGGCTTTAATGTCTAAAACAGTCACTTACACTGTAGTGCATTACTGCTGTTAGCTGATGAGGAGTAAAGTTTCCAAGAAAAACTCTCATTCTCTCATTTCACAGTTAAAATCCTATCACAACTGTTTTGTCAGTCACTATTTCTTGCCTCCCGAGAGGCTCTAACACTAACAGATTTCTTAGGTTGAGGTCACAGCTTCTTTTACTGGAAAATTGATGTTTAACTGCTCTCGGAAGACTATGGACATCGGCCACACTCAACCTGGAAGTGAGCTGAGCGTGGGAGAAACCATCTGTCTGCAGGTGAGCGGTGCTGTGCCATCTGAACTGGCTCAAATGTGTTTTAGCCATCAACTAGATCAAAGAGATGGAAGCTGACCTGTATTGTCTCAGCTGTTAAATGTTACTGACTATGACATGCTGGCAAAATAACACGATAATGTAGAACATTTGCATAAGGGCGTGCTTGAATTTCATTCAGGACTGTTTTTACGTAAGAACAAATTACATAGTAAAATCAATTTAATACTTTTTTATGAAAAGCTTTGCGGCAGTTCTTTGCACATTGCTCTCCAGCAGGGTCATGTTAAAGGTCTGAATGCCATCCATTATCCTCAAGTGATCAGTATTGATTTTAATTTCAATAATTGAAGCCCGTCTATTCAGGACTGATCAATGTTTCATTTTCAGCGACAATTTAGAGGCAGCCGCTAAGGGAGTCACATTCAGGTTAAATAGATTTAGTGTCTGTATAGATTATTTTCATTGTCAATTAAAATGCAGATTCTTGATAAATAAACTAATCTTTTAGTCTATAAAATCTCCGAAAATAATGGAATATGTCCAGCACATTGTTTAGTCCAACCAACATTCAAAACAATAACCAAACTGTTTGATATAAAATTAAGAAGGTGAAACCAGAGCTTTTTGGCATTTTTGCTTTAAAAGACACGACTTAAATGATCAAATTAGTTGCAGATTTATTTTCCATCCCACATCTTTCCTTAATCTAATGTTTGTTTCATCTCTAAATATACCCCTAATAACTCCCCTACCTTATAGCACGCAGTAGACATATACCACGCCTATTTAGCTATATAAATTCAACATAATTCACCGTGATAATAAACCATACCAAAAGAGTGACACAAATGAAAGTGAATATTTATAAAATTTTGGTTTATTTATGAGTTTGGTACAACAGTCTTTTCACAAGAGAGTCAACCTTTTTGTGGTAAAGTTCACACCGGCTGTTGCAACAACAACTTTAACATTGAAGTATAAACACGGTACTTATATAAATCTTTATAGAATAGCATTAATGCCATCAGGAAATCCATTGTAAGAAAAGGCAAAACCTTTAAACTCATCAGACAGGAAACTTAATGTCTTCAATTTGCATTCCTCTTCTTAATTCCCCAATAAAGTCTGATTAGATGAAAGGGATTGTCCATTACATTAAGGTTAAATAAAATGCAGTTGGATTAATCCTTATAAAGTTATGGGCTGGAATAAGTACATTAACGATTTTATATTAACACAATCATTTATGAGGCCTCTCAACATCCTCCAGTGTCTGGATTTTGGAAAAGACACAGCATAGCTGCCTTTTGTTATAAAAGGCAGCCAGTTGGACCAAATTGTTTGGAAATATTCCTACGTAGTATGTACCAAAAACAAAACCAAAAACATATTCATCTTGTTCCGATTTAAAATGCCTCCAACCTATCTGGACCTTCTCACAGAGAAGACAACACTGTACAATTTTATATTTAAAATAAATTAACATCATGGAACACATTTTCACATTCGTTCTTAACAGTCATCGTTCAGTTTGTCAAAACAGCCTCGCAGTGGTTTAACAATTTAAAAAGTGCAAGAAAAGAGCTCATCAACGTCATGTTCTCTGGTTTCGCTCGTGTAGCTGTTTTGGTTGTACTGTTTTTAGAGTATTTAGTGATAGTGTGTTTGTTATAACTAATAGACAAAGATTAATAGGCCTCCATTGATGATGGGTATGTAGTTCAGTAGTCTGTCAAACAGCAGTCAGCAAGCTATCCACGGGATGATGGATGATTATTCAGTATTCAGGTGCTGTCCCATTATCATCATGTCTTTGCAGTGCTCCTATTAGTTTCTATCTTCTGTACGTAGATGTTTCTGTAACAGAAGTGAAAGCTTTTCGAGATCATGCTAACTGTTAGATGCATTTCTCCTGTAAGTCTGCATTCTCGTCCGTGAAGGTCACATGTAGAGCCGGGTCCTTGGGGCACATTGGAAGTTCTTTCTGTGGCCTGCCTGGCACTCTTTCCTCTAAATCACTCTGTGAAAGCTCCCTCTGAGGCCCCTTGACCTCTTGGGGGCCCTGCAACGTCTGTGCTTCTGGAGGACTGGAGTTGCCCTGTGCTCCTGCTTGAATCGACCTCCTGGTGTTTTCCTCCGACTGGTACAGGAAGGTCTGCGAGGTGTTCACTATTTCCCGCAGCTCATGTGACAACAGCGAGGGAGAATCTCGCGAGACAATGGAGGCGGAGAGGCCGCTGTCGGCGCAGCGGAAATGACTGCCGTTCCTTCGCCCCCCGCCGCCCATTTTGCAGAACAGACACTTGATTTTCTCCATCAGTTTGAGGACAACTGTCTTTCTCAGCAGGATGTAGATCCAAGGGTCTAAGATGGGGTTGACAGAGGCCATGCGGATGGCCAGCAGGTCTTTATTCAAGCCGGAAGGCTCTTCTGTTTGGTTTCCGTAGAGCTGGTTTACAAAGATCCTCCACTGATGGCACAGGAGAGAGAACACAAGATCATTTAAGGAATGTGTCGTTGGGTTGTCGACCACATAAAGGAACATGGAACTACATTTCAAATGCAGAATCAATTCGAGATAGCATTTTTCCAATCCCAAACTTGTCTACGCTTCACTTACAAGAGTAAAGTAATTGTTTATTTTATATATTCCTACATGGCTGGCATGGAACAGTCAAATCTAAATAGACACTTGGCTGATTGTAACATCTGTGTAACCACAGCAGTGTGGAGGTGGCAAGAGGCCAATAAAAACAGAGTTCTCATCATCCTGCATCATAAGAGAACCTTTGGCCTTTGGGCTTTCCCATGGGTCTATTTAACAATCTATCAACAGAGTCACAAAAGCCTTAATGTTAGACTGCTGTCATCACTCCTTCTGTTTGTACTGGGCCCTTCAGACATCCCTTTCTATTATGCTTCCAATGGAAGAGGAGTCCTCTGCAACAACACATTCCAAGGCTTGCCTGAAGCCACTGTGAAACACTAACATCGATTGGGGAAACAACTCAAATATTTCCTCATCTCAGACTGCTGAAGCCTCATAAAAATTTCAGCTGAACTTTGAGATATATTTTATCACAGAATCAGGACCGAAGGTTTTGTTCCAATCAGCCTAATATTTACAGCAAGACCAAACTGTTCACGTGGGCACTTGCATGTTGTTTTAATTTAAACCCATCTTTCAATTCTATCTCTGACTTTGTCCCCACGGATGCAATAATGTCTGCCTGTCATTCCGCACCACACGAGCAAACACCTGCGGAAATTCACGTTCTGACCCTTTGCTCCCCAAGGCTTATTTTTAGTTGGCTAATAGCCAAAACATTGGTGTCTGGCGACGGGAGTTTGGCCTAAATGATCAAAGTCGCAGGGACTGTTTGCAAGTTTAAGCATATTATATAAACACTTATTTCCCCCAAAATGCTTATACCAAAACTTTGTAAATGCTGTTTTAAACCACAAACGGAGGAACTGATTTGTGCCTCAGAGAAATGCGTCACCTCACCACAAATTTCTAAAACACAAGGTTCAGATTATTATTAGTCCCCTCTGTGTTTTTATTATTTAATTCATTCTGTACCATCTTCTGTTGGTGTTTTTGCTGTTATAAGAGCGCACACTCTTTTTTATTTCTATGTTGACTCATGTCCATTTCACTACTGTCTGGTGAATTACGCTGCAGGCATACTGCATTTCCTTTATTTGTTTTTTGATTGCGCCCACCCGGTGCAAAATGTGTCAGATACTCACCACTAAAGGTATGGAGCAGATGAGAACCACAGCGGAGGTAGCTATAAGCAGGATCACCATCTGAATCTCTGCTCCGGCTAATCGGCCGAAACTCCGTCTGCGCCTGAGGTCCGCGATGCGCCTCTGGTCCGTGCCCAAAGACGTGCGGCGGATGAACCGCTTGTGCATCAGGATCAGAGCCCCGCACACCATCACGTTGCATATGACAGTGGCAAGCACGATGACTGAATTTACACCCGCGTACATCAAGTTAAAAGTCGCAACTGTTGTTTGGTTGTTCTGCCAGTCAATGAAACACCAGGTCTCCGGTCTCTGGAGTTTCACCTGCCCGAGCCCCAAGCTGGGCAGCGCGCAAAACACGATGTTGGAAATGTAAATGGCCAAAAGAGTCAACGCAGCAAGTTTTTGGTTGAGGTACTCGTTGTAGAAATATGCATGGTTTATTGCCAAGTATCTCTCCACTGACATTGCAAACACAATGCTGAGCTGGACCAAGAAGAAGAAGAGCAGGATAAAGCCGGAGTACTGGCACAGTGGATCACCTCCCGGCCACGCGCCCTTCACGTAGGTGGCGATTGTGACAGGACTGGCCAGCAGTGTGCCCAGAAGGTCCGTCACCGCCAGGCCACACACAAGTGTATAAAAAGTCGTTTCCTTTTGTTCCTTTCGTGATATCCGCAGAACCACTATGGCGATGACATTCCCCACCACCCCGAAGATGAACATAATCACCGGGATGGTGGGCGGTTGAAATCTCCCTGCTGCTGCCGTGGAGTTCATACCTGCAGGGACTTCTTTCACTCTTTCCCACTAAGAAAATATTCTCCTCTCACTTCCGAAGTAGTGACATTTCGCATTAATGCACATTCTTCAGGTTCTCCAACAAGAAGCAAATCCATCGTTTCCAAATGTCCCTTTTACGCACACTATTTAAACTCCATAATCTTAAAGATAACACGAGCAATCCACAGGATGAAGGGGTTTACTCTTGTAGTTTTGGTTTGCAAGCGATGCTCCGACACTGCGAGATGCGCTTAGGTTGATGGCACACTCAAAACTGAGAGAGACGTTTCCTCCTGCAACTTATCAAGGCAGCTCCTCCTCTACATTTTTAATGCAACCAGTGAGCTGTTTAAGAAGTAGTGCAGCCAGGCACCACGTGCATTGAGAGAACATTTGTGTAACGTCACAGATCTAGTTTCATTTCTTCATTTGAATCTATCACCTCCCTCATCATCTGTCAGTTGACATCAGCAGAGTCACAAGTGTCGTTACTTTAAAAAGGATCAATGCACTTAACAAAATTAAAAATCTGTAATTTTAATCAATGACACTAAGGGTGTCATCATATAACCTTTGACCCCCTGTAGAGGCTAACTTCTTCAAAACCACACATGATGATACTTTGAGAGTAACTGGAATTATACTCAGTAGCAGTAATCCATAATTTTCTGCTACAGAAAATTCTGCTACTACGTTGTGTAATTCAGTATTACAGATGACAGTCCACCTAATTTATTGGAATCATATTTCAATATCGATCCGGTTTGTGCTTTGCTGACAACTGGCTCAGGCTAATGCTTGGTGGCTAAACCGTTCCATAATGTTAAAATGTTACTACAACAATCAACATGCTCATAAAGTTATTTTGTATGATTGTTTTAACCATGGTTAACAGCACTGGGCTAGTCTATATCCACGATGTTATCACTTCTGGGATTGCTTCGATGACGCTGGAAATTCCTCCGGATGTCACTCTTTTAGGCCGGATGTCCGTTACCTTCCTCTCTCTTTGTGTTGGAATTTTAAACTCCGGTTGATTTCTGAGGACCATGGTTACCTGCTCCTCAGATCTCTGCAGGGTAAATCCAGACAGCTAGCTAGACTATCTGGGCTAACCCGTGAATAAACTTGCCATGTAACGTCTGCTGTGTGTGTATTCTAGTAATCTAATACAACGATAGCCAGCTACTGCACCCCAGTCCATCTGCCTCATTCCCTGCCACTAAGAGACTTCTTCGCGATGAGAGTGGACAACATCCTCTGGGACACTGCTTATACCCATGCACAATACCCAGCAGGTGCTAACTGCAATAATAGACCAACTTGAACTTTTACTCCACTATATCTAATTACTAATTATGATATTTCATATAAAATACCTTAAGATGAATACATTTCATTCCTGCAGAAATCTCCTAATTATCAGTCTGTTTGGTCTATAATTTAGCCTATAATGGACTCCGAGCTGCTTACTTTTTTGTCTAAATTCAGCCTGTTACATTATGACCAAGTTTTCTTAATTCATCTTAAAATCTAGTGCAACACCATGCTTTTTTGATTCAATACACTAAAAAGTAAGCTCTACATGTAGAAACTTAGTGCAGAAAATAAGACAATGTTTCTACAAAATAAGCCTATACTATACGTACATTATTGGATAATTTGGTTTCTCACCCTTAGCCCATAAAGTTTGTTGACATGATACACCTGCGTCATCTAAATGTACTTTTTAACTTGTGGTTAATGCATCTCTTAACCACAAGTTCCCATCTTATAAACATCCCACTGAGTCAGCATGATACTTTGCAAAGTTGCTAAACAAAAACCTAAATGAATTAGAAGTAGATTTAAAATCTATAATTAAAGTAATTGATTTTTTAAATTAATTTTAAGTAATGTACAAACACAAATTTAAGACAGAAACATTGTATAATCTTCAGTCTGATATTGTTTTTTATGCTGTATTTCACTTGTGCAGTAAGACATTTTTGTTGTCGTTGTTGATTCTGTTTTACTTGGAGGCAATCGGATTGTTTTAGCAGCAAAACAATCCGCAAAAAACAGCTGCAGCAGATAAATATCTTGAGGTTTGTTAGGACACCATAGTCAGGAAGTTGATAGAGTGTTCACTGAATCAAACGGACTAACTAACAAACCTGTTATTTGTTATCTGTAAACGAAATGTTTCAGAGCAGGATGTTAGTGTTGTGGTGGAGTGATCAGTTGTGCATGCTGAAAATGTGTCATTTCCTCCGCTAAACTGAATGAAACCTTCTGAGGCGGCACTCCTTTTGACCTCAGGTTGAAGCCTTCTTTTGAACAAAGAGGAAGGGATTGCATGTCTTTCACTTAAAGTGCAGTAACATTCTCCTCATCAATGTGTACCTTTTAGCATATTGCTCCAAATTCAAATCACATCATCTGCTTACTATGGTAATTTTGTGGTATGAGGCTGAGGGGAAGACCTTCATGGCATAATATTTTCATAACCTTAAAGGTCCCATGGCATGAACATTTTACTTTGTGTGTTTTTTTTAACAATAATATGAGCTCCCCCAGCCCGCCTATGGTCCTCCAGTGGCTAGAATAGGCAATAGGTGTCCTCAAAAGCTACAGCCTCAGAAATGGTCGTCTTAAGGAAAGCTAATTGTGGGACTAGCCCTAGTGGCTGTAATTCTGCACCAAGGCTGAAGTTTGGGAAAGAGACTTCAGATATGGTGTTAGGAGACCACTAAGGTCTAGCACTGTGGCCTCACAGCTACAAGGTTTTTGGTTCGAATCGAGGTCGTTCCAGGCCTTTCTGTGTGGAGTTTGTATTTTCTCTCTGTGTTTGTATGGGATTACTCCAATTTCCCCCACCATCAAATAAATGTACTAGGTTCTCCAGTCAGTGCCCTTGATCAAGGTACTGGCTCAGATCTGGAGTTGGTCCCCGGGCGCTGTAAAGGGCTGCCCACTGCTCCCTTAAGGTATGGGTTAAATGCAGAGAATGAATGTCGCTACATCTATGTGTATGTGACAATAAAATACCTTTACCTTTATGAGGTAAACGTATTTCAGAGAAATCCCTGTGAGCTAAAACATTCAGAACTCCAACTGTTCTAAACGGTTTAAACAGTTTTTCTACTCTCGGCTTTTCTATGTTGTATGCAACTCCTAGCAGGTCTTCTATAATTGGGCATCTGCTCCAGCCAGCCAGGCAGGACTGGACTGTTTTGGACTGTCTGAGCTACTGTGGTGTTGACATTGTTTCATGTAGCTGCATCCTAACAGCAGTAGAAGATGTAACCTTGGCAGCAAATGTTGTTAATTCTCCCAAATGACGGGTCACAATACTCTTAAAACATTTCCAGTATGCAGTATTTGGTTTATGTCTTTATCTATTTTTGACGATAGAAAGTCCTGCTATGTTCTCTTTGTGTCCACTGCTAACAACAGAATCTGCATGCTAATGTCAAATAGCTGTAATCTTGGCAGCCGTTGGTAATTTCTCCCCAATTTTGGGTCACATTACTGCTGGAACATGTCTGGTTGTGTAGTATTTGGTTAAAAAGCATTGATTGATGATTTTTCATGGTACAAAGTATATATGCTATATACGCCGTTGCAGTCAGTCTTAGGCTCCAGAGTGGAAAAACACAATCAGAGCAGACTGGGCTTTTTCGGGAGGGGGGCTTAAAGAGACAGGTGCTCCTACAGAGCGTCTCAGACGGAGGGTGAACACAAGTGCCACAGCCATCGCTGGTATGAGAAAAATAAAGTTTTTTTTAACATTAAAGCATGTAAACCTAAAATTGCAATACAATTAGTCCACTTTAACTATGTGAAGTTCTTCTTTTTTTGCTTTTGCTCTTTTTCTTCCAATGTGGACAATATCAGATCTCTATAATTTCACCACATCATTGTGTGCAAAAACAGATGGTTGTGTGCACTTCATGAAATTTGTGTTTCAAATCAGGTGGCACTGAGCAATTTCTAAGTCAAATTATAGTTGTCATCTACTCAAATCATGCCTGTGTGTTAAATGTGATTTCCGTATGGTCTTCATAGACCTTTTTTAAAGTGAGACAACCCCCTATTTTGTGTGTTGTGTCTCCATACTTGAATCACATAAATAAATAAATCCTTCAACAAACATGAACATCAAAAAACTAAATTTGCAAATGTAAACACTAGTTTGTTTTGTATTGCTTCCAAGATTACACAATACTAATGCTGGATGTACCGCAGAAGCACAGATGGGCGGCATTTGCCACAGTTGTCCACAAAGCTTCATACAAAATGAAAACATCTTCATCCATATTTGGACCACCTGTTCCCACCAAACCTCACTACCTTTTTCAAGCAAAGTAGCTCTGAATTGCTTCTAGATTCCGGGTAATTGACAGGGGCGTAAACATAGACAGTGCAGGTTGTGTGTGTGTGTGTGTGTGTGTGTGTGTGTGTGTGTGTGTGTGTGCGTGCGTGTGTGCGTGTGTGCGTGTGTGTCTGTGTCTGTGCACTAGCCAGCGCCAGTCATAATAGTGTGCACTGGGGCCTGTCGTAACAACCGTGAACCACTGATAATCAAAATAAGCTGTCATATTACTTAGTTTTAGTATTGGCAACAGTTAGTTAATATTACTGTCCATATATAAAGACAATACTAAACCAATAGCATCTGTTTAAACTCTTAAAACACAGGGACCAGAAAAATAATACACTTTTCTGTATGTGGATAATTTATATCTGTATGAAATTTCCTCTTGGTGTCTGTATAAGGATCTTGAGTCCCATGTTTTACTCAGTTATGACTCAAAGATATGACAAACTGTGGGTTGTTCATCAGCAAAGAGGTCCCTTCTTAACGCAATTCTAATGTAAAGGATGGGGGACAAAAATCCCACAGTCTTTAAAATAGATTCTAAAGTCCAGAGCAACAGAAAGTTCAAGTTGAACCCGGGAGGGTGTAGGGAGTCAGGAGGAAACAGTGACCAGGGAGCAGAAGGATCTGGGGGCCAGCGGGGGCACAGGAACTGGAGGCCAGCGGGGGCACAGTAGGCCAGCAGGGGCACAGGAGGACCGAGGGGGGCATAAGAAGCCACAGGGGGCATAGGAAGCCACCGGGGGCACAGGTACTTCAGGCCAGGGTAACAACTCTGGAGGCCAGGCAGGGCTATGATCGCAGACACCCTCTAGAGGCCAAACAGGACACAGACTGCGAAGACACTCTGGAGGCCGGGCAGGACGTCAATGTCAAAGACTCTGTGGAGACCGGGCATGATGCCAACGGCAAAGACCAAACGTCTGGAGGCCGGGCAGGATGCTGATGCTGGCAGCAAAGGCAAAGAACTTCTGGAGCCCTAGATGGCAGGAGGCAACAAAGGCCCTTAGAAGGACGGCAGTCTACCTGGAGACCCGGGCAAGGCTCTAGATAGCAGGTAGTCAGTAGGCAGAACTGAATCTGGAGAACGCAGCAGCTGAGGTGAGTCAGCCAAGATGCTAACAGAATACAGGGAGCAGTAGTTGGCTGGACCACCAACTGGAACCCACGCAAAGACGTGACGATTACCTTTTAAAGTTATTGACAAATGAACTTTGACAGGGGCGTGGCTCTGGACATAAATTAACATAAATCAGCAAGCGTGAGAACAATCATCACAAAACTCACAGTGTATGTTCAGATAAGTACCCCAGATATAGCCAGATAGTTTTATATAAATGTCACTAAGAAGTGCTACAAGCGCAAGATAGGTGAGTAGCATTACACACATTTTACTATAAATCACATATTCATTGTCCAATTATCACAAATCTCTCAGAATATGTGCTCATAAATAGCTGGACCACGCCCTGAAAGTTTGATTCAAATGGAACACCAGGGGCACTATAAATGCAAACAAACTGCTAGTGCTACAGCGCAAATCAGGCTATAAATGACTAAATGTTTGTCCAATCAAAACAGAACTTCCAGGAAATGTCTACATACTGACCTCACTCATACACTCCAAGTCTCTTTCAAATTGATCGTTAGGGGTTACTTTAAATGCACAATAACTGAACGTGGAATGACGCAAATTAAGGTTTGAGCTTTGAAATTACTTTGAATTTGCTATTGAGAAAAAATGTGAATCGCCGCTTGCAGCTATATTTTTTATTTACTTTTATACTGAGTTTAATTTTAACAATGTTTGATGACTGTTTGTTTGTGAAGTGACCGTAGGTGTCATGAAAGGTGATTTAAATAAATGTGTTATTAGTAGTAGTAGTAGTAGTATTACAAGTATTCCCTTTCTGGTCTCTTTCCAGTATGAGACTGCTGGGTCATTTCTACAGTACCCCAGAAGCTACCTAGAATGAAACATGAGTAGGGTGTGCATCAAAAGAAATTGAAAGGAAGGGATGAGGAGTGAAGGATGAGAAGATTATGTAGGAAGGAAAATGGACGAATGGAAAGGGAGGGTCAGTTGAGAAACCTGAGACAAACAATGCAGGATCCAGGCATAAGTAGGCTTGACAGGTGATTAGAGATGTGGTAGCAGCGTGGCCCTGCTCCCAAATCTAATTCGACTTCATTATTCAGGAAGATTTAAGCTAATTTGATGACAGACAGACAGCTGTCTATAAAAGGATGTGGGGGTCTGAAGAACATTTTGTTTTTAATACTTTAATAATTATATCTTAGACTTAAGGGCATGTTGTAATTACTGAACTTATACTGCCTTGGATGTAAAAAAGAAATGCAGATCACTCAATAAACTAAAAACTGTTGCAGCCTGGGAAAATAGAGACATTTTTAAGTTCCCCAGGGAGGTTTACATGCACCAAGTCTACCACTCCTCATCTCTCCTCCCCCACATGTTTTGCTCACAAACAGGTTTAAATGTCAACAGTTTGAGATCCTTATTAAAGCTTAAAGATCCTCTTTGTTCTAAATAAGGAAACAGAGCACTGAAAGGCAAGTCCCGATTTGTCCATACTTTGCTGTCAATTCTTGCATTCCTTCAACTAAATTCAGTAATATGAATTATTCTAAAAAACATCACTGAAAGATTCTAAGTAAAAAAAAAAGACAGAAGGACATCATATGTCTGTGTCCATGTTTGTGTGTTTGTTCAAGAGAAAATCCAGCTAATCAAACTTCCCACACAAGCTTCCCATGTTGTTAGTAAGGAGTAAACCCCTAGGGGAGTCAGGTTACTCCCCCAGTTCTGTAAAACGGCATGGATTAAAGGTGGAATCATTGGGACAACGATGCAATCTGGATTTAAGCCCAATAAACATTCCATAAATGATATCACCCCTGCTATCAGTAGCTGTTAAAGAGATTAAAGGAAAACAAACAAACATCGGGAGACAACTGAAGGCACAAAGCTGGAGCTTTTCATCTGGCTGCAGCCTGCTCGCTAAACAGAGCTCTGATATTAGACGACTGAGAAAGACTCTGAAAGACACTAATGTTTGATGAAAAAGCCTTTTAACAATCCCTAAAATAATATACTTTAAACAAGTACTTATGCAATGTCTAAAAATGTTGATATTAAGTATTACGATTGCTATTTAACATTTAAGAAGTACAACATATACACCTCTACTGAATGGTTTATATCACACATTGTTGTAGTTGTGAGCACATACAAGTGTTTAGTAACTCATCCTGTGGGCACCCATAAGTGGCGGCTGTGTGAAGGTAAATATGGTGCAAAATGTGAGAGCGCGTAAATGTGAGAATATGATTTGAGAGCTTGTAAAAAAAAATCTGTACTCGTTTTTTTTTTTCACTTCAGTCACTTTTCCAGTACAATCACAAGTCAGTGATTACAACCTCTCGAATCTGTCGCTGCAGTGTGATCCCTCGCATCACACAGCGGCGAGTCCGCGCCCTCAACTTGTACAACACTTCTCGCGATACATTTGGTGTAAAACTAATTTACGAGTACGCTTATAAATAAATACATTTTAGTTATCCTAACACTTTTAACACTTTCAACAAACTGAAACACTGGGGGCGAGCTCCAGGTCCTGCAGCTTTGGACAGACCGCCGTCAGTGAGTATAAAGCGTGCCTTTTAAATTAAAATGTATTTAATTGTAAGCGTGCTGGTTGGATAGTTTGCTAACGCTAGCTTGCTATTCCACAACACTGGCGGTGGGCTCCAGGGGGTTTGTGCCGTTGCTACCGGGTCTGGAGCGCTCTGTGTCACGCTGGAGCTCCGATCAGATCAGGTCAAGGTCGGCAGCGGAGCTTTCTGGCGATGTTTCCACGCTGGCCGAGCCCCACTGACGGCGGTCTGTCC
The DNA here is from genome assembly GCF_013103735.1 of Etheostoma cragini. NCBI lineage: Eukaryota > Metazoa > Chordata > Actinopteri > Perciformes > Percidae > Etheostoma > Etheostoma cragini. The sequence goes on along the minus strand of NC_048422.1, from coordinate 19,162,818 downwards.
GCGGCTGCAGGACCCGGGACTCACCGCTAGTGTTTCAGTTTGACTGTAAAAAGTGTTGAGATAATTAAAAGGTATTTACAGTATTTAGAAGCGGCTGGCTGATAGTTAGCTTTCATGCTACATACACGGGTGTGAAAAAGTGTTTGCCCCCTTCCTCATTTCCTGTTCCTTTGCATGTTTGTCACACTTAAGTGTTTCGGAACATTAAACCAATTTAAACAATATTCAAGGACAACACAAGTAAACAAAAAATGCAATTTGTAAATGAAGGTGTTTATTATTAAAGATGAAAAAAAATCCTAACCATCATGGCCCTGTGTGAAAAAGTGATTGCCCCTAAACCTAATAACTGGTTGGGCCACCCTTAGCAGCAACAACTGCAACCAAGCGTTTGCAATAACGTGCAATGAGGCTTTTCCAGCGTCCTTGAGGAATTTTGGCCCACTCATCTTTGCAGAATTGTCCTAATTCAGTTACATTAGAGGGTTTTCGAGCATGAACGGCCTTTTTAAGGTCATACCACAACATCTCAATAGGATTCAGGTCAGGACTTTGGCTAGGCCACTCCAAAGTCTTCATTTTGCTTTTCTTCAGCCATTCGGTGGTGGACTTGCTGGTGTGTTTGGATCATTGTCCTGCTGCAGAACCCAAGTTTGTTTCAGCTTGAGTACACGAACAGATGGTCGGACATTCTCCTTCAGGATCTCTTGGTAGACAGCAGAATTCATAGTTCCTTTTATCACGGCAAGTCTTCCAGGTCCTGAAGCAGCAAAACAGCCCCAGCCATCACACTACCACCACCATATTTTACTGTTGGTATAATGTTCTTTTTATGAAATGCAGTGTTCCTTCTCCGCCAGATATACTTGGAGACACACCTTCCAAAGAGTTCCACTTTTGTCTCATCGGTCCACAGAATGTTGTCCCAAAAGTCTTGGGG
>NC_048422.1:19066772-19161778 GCF_013103735.1 Etheostoma cragini | reverse complement strand
AACACTTAAGTGTGACAAACATGCAAAGGAACAGGAAATGAGGAAGGGGGCAAACACTTTTTCACACCACTGTAACTAAGCCGGACAGAGTTGTCCCTCATCTGGCCATAGAAACCCTGCGGCCGTCCTGTTGGCTCAGAGCTCCACAGACTAAGTCCACAAGTAAAAATTAATTTTGCACCAAATGTATCGAGAGAAGTGTTGCTGAGTTGTAGTTGTACTGGAAAAGTGACTGAAGTGAGAGAAAAAAAAATATGAGTACAGATTTTTTTTTCTACAAGCTCTCAAATCATATTCTACAAATGCTCACATCACATCTACCCGCTCTCACATTTTGCACCATATTTACCTTCATACGGCTGCTGTATTATAAACAGAAAATGCATAACAATATAGCAATGCACAGTTGTAATGATATAAAATACAATTTTTTATAATTGTTACTATTGTTAGATAGACTAGAGCCTGTTAGAGAGATACTTGTTACTGTTAGTTTGTTGTCTGTACATAAGGATATATTTAGCCTTCACCATATGTCAATGTTCTCATTAAAGGGAGGAACAAATGAGACAGCTTTATGGAATGTCCGTGAAGACAAGCTGCTTACAGTAATAGACAGAACATACTTTTGCATCACCTCATCAACTGGCAAGCTGACCTTATGCACATTTTATATGCACAAAATTACTCATGTTTACTTTGCTATTGGTTTTACTTGGTGGGTGGTGGTTTGGTTATTAGTTGTTTATGCTGCAAAACTGATCTGCCTCATATTTTTATTTATGTAACAGTCTTTGCACAATTTGTAGGCTTTGTATACATTCGTAGGTTCGATCACCATCCAGAAAAACATCAATTCTGTGCCTATGGATGACATGCTAATGTCTTCATCTAGACACGGCCTGGACACTTATTTTTTTTAACTGAGACAAAGATGTTGTAAGATGATGTCAGCTTACCATGACTGCTGATCTTCTTTCATGTAAATAGATGTTTTATTTGTTTTTTTTTCAAATGCAGGTAAATGATTACTACACAGTAATCTATCAAATTCAGCATCTAGGTTTTTATGATGCAACTAATACCGGTTGTGTTTCTCGCTACAAGAAACACTTAACAAAAAACTATGCTATTAATGTTTAACCAGTGTGAAACTGAAAAATGTGCTCCCAAAGGCTTTTATTTTGTTAATAATTTACCCAAGGAGTTGTACCCATGTAAAAAAAAGTTGATTAAAAAATTGTGAACACAAATGTATTAAGGTTAAAAGTTACCAGCTCTTTTTTGAGAAATCTTTTTATTTTTTGCGAAATAAAACACACAAAGTAAAGCCAGATGACTTGTCTTAACCAACTTGACGTCACATATTTTTCTGTAGGTTTCAGTCTCTGATGCTTCCAGGCAGCTGACAAAATCTGTAGTCTTAATGGAAAAATTAAAAGTACCATTGTTCTCTCAACACTTATACTGTCAAGCTAATACAATTACAGAAATAAGAATACAGACAATTAGTTACTCTCACCACTGAACAGATGTAACATTTTTAAGTCATGACTCATGGCCTAGCAGTAGTGATTTTGTTGATACATATTGCCTTTTTGTACTATCTTCACACCACGTGCTTAAAATGGAGTTTCATCTTTGCCTCCCGCAGCATGGACTGTGTGTGTGTGTGTGTGTGTGTGTGTGTGTGTGTGTGTGTGTGTGTGTGTGTGTGTGTGTGTGTGTGTGTGGGTGGGTGGCTGGGTGGCTGGGTGGGTGTGTGAATAGATAAAACCTGACAGGAGGCAAGCCAAACTGTCACACATCTGACTCGCCGCTTGTTTTTCTGGAGTGATGGACTCCTACCCGACTTCCTGGATGAAAGAGAAGTACGTGAAAAGCTAGCATCTTTTTATGTTTACGTACTTTTCAACTTGTACTTGCCTTTAGATATTGTTTTTTAATCAGCCCGAAAGTGTATTCCTCTCAATCACTACATTCATAAAGAACCTCAGACACTCATGGCTATAATTATGCCGATCAGCTCGACACTCAGGTGCGGTTTTAACATAAGCTTTAGAGGAACAAGTCTCAACAGTTGCAAACTATTTCCCTCCGGCGGCTTGAAGAACAAACATCAAGTACTTCATGTCAAGTACTTTATGTCCCATAGTTATCAGTATTTGTGTCTGTGTGAGACTGAGAGAAACAGGGATGGGGAGATGCATTGTATAATTACCAAATTAAGATGCATGCCAAACCCTTTCATGCACCTTTCATTCTATGCAAAACCACAGCTAGCAGTAGGTTTGCCTAGAATCCAACAGGCCCTTTCGACCTGGCTTTTTGTACCTTTCAACAGTGGTAGAATAAGAATTCAGATCCTTTACTGAAGTAAAAGTGCTAATACCGCACAGAAAAAAATATTCTGTTACAAGTAAAAGTCCTGCGTTGAAGATTTTACTTCAGTAAAGTAGTATGTAAGTTGTGTCAGGAAAATGCACTTAAAGTTCTAAAAAAATGTAAAAGTATTCGATGCAGAAAAATCCTCACGTTTTAGAAAATGGAGGACGATCAAAACAGTCAATCAACGTAAGTGTTTAATCAGCTAATCATATCAGCGGGACTTGAAGGCCTACATATCTTTGAGTAATTTAATTTATTAAAAAACATCCCATTTTCTAAACTGGTGTTTTTTGTGCCACAATTTTAATTTGTAAAGATTAATGTAGTAAAAAGTAGAAAATTCCCCCTAAATTGTAGCGGAGTAGAAGTATGAACTGGCATGAAAAGAAAAGACTCAAGTAAAGTACAGGTATCTCAGATTTGTACCTAAGTACAGCACTAGAGTAACTGTACTAAGTTACATTCCACCACTGCCTTTCAGACCCCTTTCATATGCACGAACACAGCTAAGAGTAGGATGACCTTGAATCTGACAGGCACCTTTACACACCACCTATGTGTGCAGTTGACCTTGCTGACCTGGCTGTTTGCACTGATGAAACGTTGGTTTTCTATGGCACGCTGTGTGTCTTTGGTGAAGAAAAATGCAAATGCATCAAACCAAGGATCCATTCTTGTGACAACATTTTAAAAGTTAATTTAAAAGTGATCTTAATGTGACATTTTTCAAATGTTTTTTTTTTATTGAGGATGACGTCACTGGGATTGGAAAATTGAAAAAATAAAGGTAGCTTGAGTCATTAGTAAGTATACATAACTAGTAACTCAACTATTACCTAAATTACATTACATTGTTACTATTTCTTGTGTAGTCCTGTATTTAAAAAGTGGGGGAATTACAATTTACAGTTTGTTAGTAATCACTACACTCAGGCCTGAAATACACACACATGCTCAGGACCTAATCATGCACAAATGGAGAGATGTCAGAGTGAGTGGGCTGCCAGTGCTGGAACAGCGGCTAGAATGGTTGGGGGGTACAGTGCCTTGCTCAAGGGCACCTGGCAGTGCCCAGGAGGTGAAGTGGCATCTCTCCAGCTACCAATCCACACTCCTTACTCTAGTCCGTACAGACCCTCCAGTTCCCAACCCAACTCGCTACGGACTGAGCTACTTCACCCCCTTTATTGGGCTCACTAACTCATTTATTTCCTGAATTTCAAGCTGTAATCCCTTAAACTACTTGTAGCCCACTGTTATGCGTTACTGCCCAGGACTGCCACTTGTTGTCCTGGGCTACACTTTGTCATTGTGTAGTTAAAGTCACGGCTAAACTTTGCCACACACCCATACAAAAGAGCGGAACCTGACCATTCATCCTACATAGATAGTCCAGTACACCAATTGGATTTTATTGAGGTATGAAGATATTTGTGGAAGCTCCCTTCTATTCACATTGCAAATTTAAAAAAAAATTGTAATAGGACAAACATTAATCATAAGTAGTGAATGCTGGCATCTGTTATGATACCACAGTGCCACACCTGTCCTCTTCTACATTCCTCGACTGTAAATGTGCTCTGAGAATGACGGTTGAGCTACACAACTGCGCTCCACATGCAAGTTAGACTGCTTGTGTGTACGCATGGGGTTAAGTGTGTGCATGTCGGCACACTTTGTTTCATGTTCTTAAGGGGTTATCTCTCTCTCTTTCTTTCTTTCTCTCTCTCTCTGTCTCACAATTGAAGGGCTCCCTAACTATGAAAATGTTTTCTTATTGGTGCTTTCCACCATATTATCCCTCAGGCATCCTAGAGGTTTCAAAACAAATTGTAATATTTGCTGCTACCTACAGAGACACAAAGCCACCTTTGTCTAAATAAACTGGCGCCCAACTATGAAATAATCACTTTAATGTCAGATTCTTTTGCTGTTCCACAAGCCCTTGTCTTTTCACACATTCATTAGCTGGCAAATTAAAAAAAAAGTCTTTTTATTGGCAAACAAGCTGCATTAAAGCAAGAACATCAATCTAGGCTCCTTTATTTTGCTTTTTGCTCTTTTAGTTTTGGGGATTTTTGTGGTTTCTGTGACATAAGTGGTGTGGACTGTGGTTAGCATCTCCAGTAATAGATGTGCCCTAAGGAGGTATGATGATCCATGCCTGCTTAAAAACAGAGTAGTCCTACGACTGTGCTTGAGTCCAAAAACTAGGTGTTCTTGCTTGAAGCCAACAGTATGTACACATGTTGACAAAATAACTGTACTGTTACATTGCTATGTGAACAACGCAAATTAGTAGTAATTGTCAGTATTTAAGTGGGGCTTGGCTTTTGTTTAAAGTGTTTTTTTTTTTATTTGTTCAGAGAGTTAAACATGATTTAGATTTTCTGAAGCGGTAGTGATATATACGGTCACCATGACAAACACATATACTGAATGTTTACTGCTGATTGTGCGTGTGTGCATGAGTGTGCGTGCATGCATGTGGGTGTGTGGGTGTAGGTGTGGGTTTGGGTGTGCATGTGCATGTGTGCGTTCATACATGCGTGAATGCATGGATGTGTGTGTGTGTGTGTGTGTGTGTGTGTGTGTGTGTGTGTGTTTCTAAGGACAGGGTATGTCTGTATAGCAAGTTTTGCCCTGCCTGGTCATAAAACAGTTGTGTTTACAGGACTCTCTGACCTCACATCCTTACATGCAGGTATGGTTCCTGTCCATCTGGTTGTCTGTGCAGCCATTCATCATCTACACTACATCAATATAGTAAAAGGATATGGGTGAAAAGGTAAGAGGTTAGTATGTTATATGGGCTGTGTGGGGACCGTAACTGACTTCAGTGGAACCAATCTGATTTTAAAATATAAAGAAACATCCCAAAACCTGTTTAAAACATTTCACTAATCATTAATTCCTTGATTCACTAGCTTAAAGGTTTCATGCATGGAAATATTGCTTTAAATATTACAACTTCTGAAATATGATGAGATTGTGCAGGGATGTTTCATGTTGCGTTATTCAGTTTTTGTCTGTCAAATTTATCAGTGAAAAGCGTGAGGGAAAAGTGCCAGGGAGGAGGATCTGGATCAAGAAGTTGCAGTGAAAATGCTTGAAGGCAAAAGACAAATCAGTCTCTGACTGCTTTGTCTGAAGGGTTTACAGGAAAACACTGAGCTTTGTAGGAAAAGGCAGCAAACTTATTTACTCTATGCTAAAAATGATAGTTAACAGTAGTAATTGAACTTGTCTGCGAGATTCTCCTGACAATACGGTAATTTGTCAACTATGCAACAGCAAGTCGCTTGGTTATGACACAATTGTTTTGTTTTTTAACAATATATTTGTTGTTTTGCACATAGAAAATATACAGTCACAGGAACATTAACATTATGAACATCCCTCGTCCCCCCACCCTCAACAGCATAAGCATTCAAGAAAAAATAATAATACAAAAAAAAGAAAAAAAACAGTGGTGTTCCTGTTTATTTACTAAGAGACGTGCCAGCTTCCACAAGCGCCAGCATTCAAATTTAATCATCAATTTCATTCTGGTCGCTTTCCGGGTACTGGATAAAAGCGTCACATGCTGTATCTCTGTGAACTTATTTAGTTTCCCTTTGACAACATAAGTCAATTTCTCCAGTGCCAAGCATGACGCCATTGCTCGTAACCACATTCCAGGCGTTAGGCCGTCCATACTTTTCCACCTCATTGCAATCACTCTCCTAGGCTGTAGCAAGGATTGATCGATCATAGGTGCCTTTTTGCGGCCCGGTGCAAAGTGATCAGGGTAAATACCTAATATGCAGAGCTTTGCCTTTAGTGGAACCACCATATTAGTCACATATGAAATCATGTAGGTGACTACAGGCCTGTCACCCTGACATCTCTAGTCATGAAATCCTTTAAAAGACTGGTGTTGGCCCATCTGAAGGACATCACGGTCCCCTTGCGGGACCCGCTACAGGGCTAACAGGTCTGTGGGTGATGCAGTCAACTTGGGACTGCATTACATCCTGCAACACCTTGACTCTCCAGGCGCATATGCAAGGATTCTGTTCGCGGACTTCAGCTTGGCGTTCAACACCATCATCCTGGACATCCAACCCCTAATTAAAAAACCTGCTTTAGATCCTGTAGTCCTTGAAAGTTTCAGGCCTATCTCCAAATTGCTATTCCTTTCAAAAATCCTGGACAAGATTGTGCACAGTCAATTAATGGCCTGTCTGGAAGAACATAATATTCTAGAGGTTTTCCAATCCGGGTTTTAAAACATTGCACAGCACAGAATCTGCTATTTTAAGAGTTTTTAATGATATATCCTTAGCTACTGATTCTGGTGACTCTGTTATCCTTGTGCTTTTGGATTTAACGGCTGCATTTGACACAGTGGATCATGAACTATTGATCACACGTTTGAAGCAGTGGTTGGGCATCAGGGGCATAGCACTAGACTGGTTCAAATTGTACTTGACTGACCGAACTTTATGTGATAGCCTTGGTGACTGTGTATCCTCCACTGCTACTCTCTTGTGTGGGGCCCCACAGGGATCAGTTCTTGGCCTTTTCCTTTTCTCTCTCTATTTGCTTCTACTTGGCTCAATACTTAGGAAGCATGGTATTTCATACAACTGTTACGCAGATGAAGGTCAGATTTATGTGCCTCTTAAAAAGAAAGATGCAAACTTCATCAGATTGCTACTAATGTGTCTCGATGACATTAAGGCCTGGAGGGCTCTGAACTATTGAAATTGTATTGATGAAAAGACCGAAGTGATGGTTTTTGGTGGTACCACTGGAACCAGCCCTGTAGATCTGTGTTCCTTAGCACAGTATGTCAAACCTTGCATAAAAAACCTAGGGGTTAAAGTGGACGTGGACCTCCAGTTTGACAGTCAGATCAAGTCTGTTGTCAAATCAAGTTTCTTACGCTTGAGGCAGCTGGCCAAAATAAAGCCCAAACTGTCATATTGTCATATTTACAAACCAATCGGTCAAAGGTCATTAGATTCCTGTCTATGTACAGGTAAATTATTTTACATAAACCTCAGTTAGCCCATTGTTTAAATTCACCATCTGCTCTCCCAGGTACAAAGTTATCATTACTCATATTGGGGCAAAAGAGAAATAAAACATTGATTACGTAGCTGTGCTGCCCAGTAATACCATTGTATATTAGGGACTTGAAGTCCACCGCCATCATAGGGAAGATACAGTAGGGAGAGCCGCAGTCTTGGACGTATGTTGCTCCATATAATATTTGAGAACAGGTTTCTGACTTTACAAAAGAAGGATTGTGAAAGTGGCAGAGGAATAGATTGAAATAAATGGAGGAATTTTAGCAAGATTGACATTTTAAGAACAATAATGCGGCAGGACATGGGCACAGGCATCCATCTATTGAAAGATTCAGTATTTTTGGAGTTATTAACCTTATATCCAGAAAAATTCCCAAAAGATTCTATTACACTAACTATTGTTGGTATAGATGATGCCAGTTTGGATAAATACATAATAATATAATCCGCAAATAGTGAACTTGTTCTGTTTCTTCTATTTTCACCCCGAGGATTCTTCGATGTTGCCAGAGAGGACAAGGGGCAGCCTTGTTGCGTGCCTCTGTGTAATCTAAATGGTTGGGACATCTGGTTGTTTGTCAATATCTCAGATGGTGGATCTGTATATAGGAACTTCAACCATTTAAGATCCTTTTTACCCAATCCAAATCTTGCCCGAACCTCCATCAGGTATTTCCATTCAATCCTGTTGAAGGCCTTTTTGGCATCCAGCAACAGGATTGCGTTATCTTCAGCATCACTCTTTTCATGTAGAATATTTAATAATCTGCGTATATTATGAAATGCTTGGCGTCCTAGAACAAAATCCTTCTGGTCATTGTAGATCAAGGATGGACCATACTTCTCTAACCTCCTTGCTAAGGCTTTACACATTATTTTGGTGTCGCAGCACATTAGGGATTGAAGGCAGTAAGATCCCTTTTCTGTAGGTGGTTTGTCAGGCTTTGGGACCAGGGGGATGAGTGCAGTTCATATGGATGGGGGTAGGGTTCCTGACTCATATGCTTCCTCAAACATTTGTAACAGATGGGGAAGCAATTTATCTGGGAACAGTTTATAGATTTCTATAGGGATACCGTCCAGACTTGGGGACTTTTCATATCACGCACAGCTTCTGACATTACATCAACCGTTAAACATTTGTCCAGTTTAGTCTTATCCTGATCTGACATAGTTGGAATGTCTAGTTTGTCCAACATTTCAGACTGTAACTGTGTGTCCTCTGGTTCTGGGCAGAATTGAGTTTAGCCGTATGGTCCGGCCCTCCACAACAGTACCTGTTTCTCATGTGGCCTCTTGGGGAAATGAATTGCCCACCCCTTCCGTAGTACAACGTATGTAGGAGACTGGCTAAATTAATTCACATACATCTAATTATCTCATACGGGCTACCTAGGTGTGTAGAACCTAGCTGCTAGTTTGGGCTGTGAAAGTTAGGGTCTAACTTTTTATGGCTTTTACTTGAGTAGTTTTTCAGATAGGTATTTTTACTTGTACTTGAGTAATATTTCATCTAACTATTGGTACTTTTACTTGAGTACAATATTTTAGTACTTTTTCCACCTCTGTTTAGTCTGGATATCAACAGATCAAGCCAATCTCAATAGAGTTGAGATTGAGCATTGTTTTGGGAAGTCTGCTCTGTGTTTTTTCTGCACAAAATGCATGACCTACGGGCATAGTTCAAATGACTCTGTACGCCATTGTATAGTCCTTCAACAAATCAGACCAACGATCCAGGTGACGTAGAAGCAACAGCGGCATTTACAGGTTTGCTGCGCTTCGGTGGCATTTGGTGGTCGCTATGTTGAATGGAAACAGAAAGCTGCTTGGTGACTTCTCTTTCGTCATCGTGTTAATCCCACCAACAGTGCCCCAGCTAGATAAGCCGAAATTAAATCTCCGGCAGAGTGGGTAAGGTTTACCCAGTCTAACCTCTGCTACCACATCAGCTGATCTTCAGCTGATCTAAAGAATGACCAATCAATGTTGGTTCCTTTAGTAAAGTGTCATTTTTTAGTGTGTTGTATTTCCTTAGTTTATATTGACGGCGTTTAATTTACGGGTTAGTTCCGGTTCCGCCGGAGCTTCCGCCGGAGGCTCCTTCTCCTGTCTTTGTGTTGGCATTCTAAACTCTGGTCGATTTAGGAAACCTCCTCTGAGCTAGAACTAAAAAGTACATTTTCATCACACACTTGACATCTATTTTAAAGTTTTATTCTGATGCTATGGTACTATTCTCACAAGTATGTGGTAATATGTCATTACCTTAAGTACAAATAAACCAACAGATAATCAAAAGTACCTCTTTTCACAACCCTGCATACATTTGACATTGACTGTGTACAAAAAAACATCTTGGTTTCACATTGAAATACACTACAATCATGAAAGGTACATGCATAACTTTGGATAGTTTTCTTCTCTATTGTTAAAACACTTTTAACTAACACCATGTTCATTGTTTATAGCTGAAAGTCAATTTTTGATTTGCGTTTTTCTCCTAGCCAGCAATGTTGTGTGGACTAGCCAGACCTTCCTGTGCAGCGCTGTGGAGGAAGATCTGGCAATGCCAGACTAGTATTGTCTTTGACATCCCCACCCACAATCATAAACCATTGCTCATGGTTTGATATGCAGTTGTGAGGAGAAACTCTCGTCTCAAAGGCTTATTGAAAAATACATATTTTACTTCCTCATGTCGACTATGTGGATATTCTGTAGCTTAACACAGGACAGTATTTAAGAGTTCAACAGCAGTTAGCCGTGACTGACCAACGTGGATTAAAAGAACAGCTTTTTATACATAAATGTATGTTAGAGTAATGTAAGTAGTAAAGACTGCAAACATGGTAGTCTCAGACCAATACTGGTGAGGCAAAATAAATGTGAATAAAAAGGAGTTACTACAAAACACCCACAGCTGTGAAAGACATGCTGCTGTACCATATAAGTCAGATGTGTGCGTTTTTATTTTCACGTGTCCTTGTCAGAAGAACAGCAGGGGGGCCGTTGGGCCCGCAGGCAGAGTGATGAAATATTTGCAGAGAAAAACAAAGCACTTCCTGGCAGCTTGCACAGGCGGCTTCCTGAATGTCAGAACGGCTCGACCAGGTCGACATCTGACAGAAGATGGAGGGAAAGGACGGGTAGATCTTCATCACAGAGCTTTGAGGCCATTAAATATTTTGGATTTGCCTCAGTAAAAAAGGGCTGTGTGAATGGCATCCATCTGTGTCCGGCTGGCGCTTGAGCAGTGTGCCTTTATGGTTCATTAAGAAGCTCTGACGCAGTTCCAAAACACGTCTCTCCCTCTCTTGGTTATGTTTGCAACATTATGATAGTGCTTACTTCTTTAAATTTTGTTCTTTCAAAGAAATACACATGCAAATCTCCGAACTGTTTCAAAGCTGTATGTACAGCATACATGACCAATCATGTCTGACTTTGCAGACACTTGGCTGACCTCCATTCGTCTCACATTGGAGTGAATGTCTGCGGAAACCAGCTGCTCATTCTCACAGTCTGTTAGAGTTAAAACCAACAGACTGAGACTGTGAGACATGTTTGTTTACAGTTGCCACACTTGCGACTTGCTGACGTTGACTTGGCAGCCTGTAAGAAAGGGAATTAATACAGTATAAAATAATGCTCGGCAAGATTTGATTAACCCTCATGTTGTCCTCGTGTCAAATTGACCCGTTTTCCTATATCAATGTTCTTTTTAACTACCCAAAACTCTTTGGCTAGTACAATCCTCTACTTTCATGAATTGTGGGGTGTCTTGTTAAATTTTATAGCATTTGGAGAGAAACAATTAAGTGGTTTTGAAATTGTATTGAGTAAAAGTTGACATATTCCAGTCTGTGATTATCCATCAACATACATTCCTTTGATTTTAGTCAAAATTGTTCCTAATTTCTGCTTTTCTAACTCAAACATTAGGTATAATTTCCCATTAATTAGGTTTATTGACCATAAATTCCAAAACTAACTGTAAAACTAAAGTTAATAAGTTAGTGAAACGTAGTGTTGAGAACATCAAAAAAGTGACAAACATTGAAAAAAAGTGTTGAAAAAAGGGACAAAACGTAAGATAAGTTAAAAACATTGATTTAAAAAATGTCAGCAAAAGTGATGACTTTCAATTTTGACGGGAAGACAGAACCAGGGTTAATTATACTATTTGTTTCTCTTGTGCAACCTTGCTGCATGGACATTACTACATAAAAGTACAACGTAGACGTTTGTAATTGTCAAACACAGGTGTAACTAATTACCAGTATTGTGTATTCTGCCACCTGGGACAACTGCAGTAAATGGTACAGGTACATCATAAATGGTATTGGTTACAGCTTCTCCTGCTACGCCATAACGGTCACAGTGAGGAGCGTCTGTGTCAGTTAGGGAGAAAAACATTAAGAAAAGTCAAAAGTATTAGATTTTTGTTATGTTCACACACATGGGCATGTCCACCTATCCATCTTTGTCCACTTAGCCACTGTTGGGTCGCTGGGGCAGCAGCTCCAGCAGTGGACACCACACTTCCCTTTCCCAAGCCACATTAGCCAGTTCCAACTGGGGGATCCCGAGGCATTGTCAGGCCAGGGTGGAGATATAATCCCTCCACCTAGTCCTGGGTCTCCCCCAAGTCCTCCTCCCAGCTGGACATTTTTGGAACACCCCCCTAGGGAGGTGTACAGGGGGCATCCTTAACAGATGCCCAAACCACCTCATATGGCTCCTTTTGACGCAAAGGTTCCAAGGGGGCATGTGGGAAGAATTTTGGCTTAGAGATATTTAGCAAATATTTGACATCCCAGTCTGCAGAGAAATCATGAACTTCAGAACTTGTTTTCAAAAATTCAAACCCAAAAGACACACAAGCTTAAAGAAACACTCGAAGCAATGTGTATAATCAAATTTCAATGAACAATCATGCAACAAATGCGTTAGATTCATGTGTAGGGTGAATACTGGTGAAGTGGAACAGTTAAGCTTCATCATTTTTATCTTTACAAGTATATACTTCCATTACTAAAAATCAACACTGAGCTCATTGTAAGCAAGTAGGGGATTGAAATAGATTATGTGGATATGACATCACTTCCTGGGTTGTGGCACATCACATTGAACAACCTTGCAGTGAACCGGGATGATTGATAAAATGACGTATTCTGAGTCGAATAATGTTAAGGTTATAACAATTAAAACTGATGCAGCCATTTAGAATAGTACTATGTGAGGGGCTAAGACATTTGGATCGTTACTTAAAAGGACGCAGAAGGCAAATTATCAGAAAGTATTTTAATTTGTTTAAGGTGGCTTTATCTCCTCACTCCACCCCTCCCTACAGCTCCTTAATTAGCACCAGCTGATTGGCACCTGCTGATTAGAGGCAACTCTCTGTTCACTCTTTAAGTGAACTGTATTCCCAAACTTATTTCAAATTGAATTAAGCTTGGAAAAACACAGTTCACAATGATTTTTGTAGATTTCTTAGGTTTGGTAGATTCTAGCTTTTTAATTTTTCTTCTTCTCACTCCATGCCCACAACTCCTTAATCAACACAGGTGGGTCTCATCTTGTGGCAGATTGGAGCCACTGGCAACTTTGTTGGCTCCGGGTTGCTGTTGCAGTAGTTGTTCGTTGTCTTTTTTTTCCTGCACTTGTCAGTTATCTTCCCCTTCATTCAGTGTTGTGATTCCAAACTAAACGTTGATGATGATAAAGTTGATAAGTAACTGGATGCATGCCACAAGTAAAAGAAAATAGAGGAGCCTGAAGATTTGAATGGGTTGTTTAGTTCCAGTTTGCTCTGACATGGCACCAAACGTCGCCTAGCTATTCATCTCTTTTTTCATCATCTTTTAGTCAGCTTTTTTACAGCAGGAAAAGAGAAATTTAAGACATTTTATGCAGTAAAAAAATAATTAAAGTAAACAAAGTCCAATACATGAGATATAAAATGTATAGAATAATTTAAACAAATACCATACGTTTAGAAAAAGTGTATTTCATGTTTTAGCAAACTTGCTTACCTCAAATTACCCCTTTTTTTTTGAGGGATTTACTAATATTGATTTAAATCGAAGAAGTCTTTATGATAATTGTATTCTCATTTGCAAGCGTTCTGGTTATGTTACAATGTCTGAAAAGTGAGGAAATATAAGATACTCTAGGGAGAAGGCATCCCCATACAAACCTACTCAATGTGTTGATGCATTTACAATTTAGTTTTCCAACTACTATGTTTATGTTCCCCTGCTTTCTTTGTGCCTGCTTAGCTTTAAATGTTACTTTGTCATATTTTATTGGTGTTAGTTGCTCTGCTATCATTTTTCATAGGTGTTGCCTTTACACAAGTCTTGAAGTCATAATTAACCTTTCGCTTTGCTGCTTGTGTATACAATTTATTCTCTGGTATACTCTTTGCAGACTGTGGCAGGGACATTGGTTAAATCAGCAGTGGAGGTGCATTTAAATGGGTCAATATATGTAATTTGACCTGACGGACCAGAGGCCTGTACTATGAATCAAGATCAACATGCCCTGGATATTTTTCAGTTACCCGGCAACCACGGTTCTGCATAATCTTTGTCACGACAACCTGATCTCACAGAATTCCGTGAAGTGAACACGGCCCACAACTCAAAATGTGTGGCAGTTTCAGAGAATTGTCAAAAGCCCTTGATGGGCCCATGGAAGAAATCTGTAAAATTAACACGGCCACCTAGATGTCCACGATGGGCCAACAACGGGACAACAACGGGTTGCATTTAGAAAAGAAGAACAAGACGGCCGGATTAGGTTTAGGAATAGAACAGCGAGTTAGTTTAGGAAAAGAACAACGGGTTGGGTTTAGGAATCGTGACACGCAGAACACGATCTCCGGTGTCCTGGGTGAAAGTCCTGTCTTGTTTGACCCGTCCACCAACCCAACCAACCCGACCCACTTCCCAAAGTGGATTTTGGGGCTTTTAAACTACTTGCTACCGTTGTTGCTCTTAATGCTTCGTCATCTGCTCATTGACTTTACTTTGGCATTGCTTTCTGTGGTGGCCACACAGACTTTTCACACATTCCGTACCACCACTACGTAATGCGCTTGTAACAGTTTGGGATAATTTCACAGAATTCTGTGAGAGCAGGCTGGTCACGACGGTGGTTAACTACTAGTTCAATCAACCCAGGGTTTCCCAATCCAGCGGCACGCGCGTTCACATAAATGAAGCGGATTTTGCACAGTACAACCAATTTATAACATAATGAACCCCATATTTTACATAAGAAGAGCAAACTATAATGCTACATAAATATGAAGAAAACAAACACAGTTTTATAGGCAAAATGCAATACAGTCGCTGCTTCCTTAAACAGGAAGGTAAGCTGGCAAAAAAAAAAGCAGATGCTGTAAATTCGTAAATCACGATTATCAGTACCACTTCCCCATCAGTCAGGCACAAGACCTGACCATAATTACACTTGTGTTTTCCATAAACTGTCAAGGCTTTAGCCTTTTATTTCTGTTGCAACCCTGGCAGTAGGAAGTCATCGTGAGAGCATATAAAAAATATAAAAACATATTTCAAAGCAATGTGCACATTGGCACGTTGGCAAAACATGGCTCAAGAAGCCAACTGACGAACAGCTTAAATGAAACCCCGTAGGCTAAACTCACTCAGCCAACATTTTAACATGTTTTTATATTTAGTAATTTAAGGGTGAAATCACCATCACCGAACCCACCAGAGAAATAAACTGATATTATAATAGTCAGTACATTTCTCTTCGTAAAACACAAGTAGCCCATGCGTATATTCATAAAGATACACATCAGGGAATGTTAACGGGGTTGTCTGTCTCTAAATGTTTTACCTTTTATGAGGGCACCTCTCTCTCTCCCTCTCTCTCTCCGCACCAAGCTCCACCGGATTTTCTAAGAACAGTGAATTGTTGTCAATCGAGTATTGATTGGTCAGAAGGCGGTGCTTTTACACCGTTTGATCTCTAATCTCCAACATAGCCTGCTTGTGCTAATCAAATCAGGAAGATGAAGGGTACAAGCTCAGATGGGTTAACAGGGTTTTGCGTCATTGTCTGTTTGAGGAAGCGTCATCCATACTGTGTTTATTGTTTGTTTCTTTTATCTTTGTTATGTGGTAGATCTGTTAAGCCATTTAGAATAGTACTATGTGAGGGGCTAAGACATTTGGATAAAACCTTAAAAGGACGCAGAAGGCAAATTATCAGAAAGTATTTTAATTTGTTTAAGGTGGCTTTATCTCCTCACTCCACCCCTCCCTGCAGCTCCTTAATTAGCACCAGCTGATTGACACCCGCTGATTAGAGGCAACTCTCTGTTCACTCTTTTCCTTCAAACTCTTGGAACAAATGCTGGATTTAGGTCAAAAATATTTTGACCTGTGTTGCCAAGATAGTGTGAATTTTAGAGCAGTAGCTGTTATGTGATATCTAACTATGGAATTCCACTCACATTCGGTAGGACCTTTCATATCATGACATCTGTTTTTCAAATGTGCAACCCCAAAAGACTTCCTTTAAAAATGACAAGCATAAAGTGCTTAATTCAATTTGAAATAAGTTTGGAAAAACACAGTTCACAATGGTTTTTTGTAGATTTCTTAGGGTTTGGCAGAACCGGAAGTCACCTCGTTAACCAAATATTGCTTCTGGTTTTGTTGTGGCATGTTGCTGTTATTATTTATCAGATATTAATTTCTTTGTAGATGTTTAAAAAGGAAATGTGCAGAAGTGTCTGGAAGAGATTGTGAAAGCCTTATCTCACACATTTGAGTTCCTCTGGCAGCATACACCTACAGTACATGCATACATTAGGACATTTCTTTAAATGTGGTCATTAATATACGGAAGCACAAATGTGACATAAATTATTTAATTAATGAGCCTGATTAGAAATAACAATGTAAATAGATTCATGGGCAATAAAGAAATATTATTTGGTTTCATAGTTATTTATTTTTCCATATTTGTTTTAATCTATCTCCACATTTATTAATTTATTTCCACACGTCTTAATTTCTACATTATCTCCACGTGGAATAATCCACATTTCCACCATCCTTTATTATCACAGAAGATGTGGAGCTAAATAAATAAGCATATACATGTATTAAGAAACAAATGTGTCAAAATAAATATTACAAAAATCATATTCGTAAAATAATTGTTTTAATTTACAAATACTAGCAGTTTTGGAGAGGTACATTCCGGGGCACAAATACATATTAATGTGACTGAATTTATATGATTAATAGTAAAATTATCATTTAGACACAAAGATAAAGGCAGCTATGCCAAGTGTCCCAGTCCAGCAAGTCATGCAAGTCTCTGAGTTGGTGGAAACCCCAACAAGCTGAAATGCCTACTTTTAGCCCATGCAGTATGTGACCGCAAATTCCTTTCCGAATACTTTTACTAAGTATACTTATACTAAGATTGTCGACCTCTGTGCTATTTTTTTTTTTAAGATCCCAGAACCATCACCCATGAGCCCAACTGCTGCTAGTTGCCTGGGGTTTTGGTCTGATATCAGGCAAGCTCTGTTGTAACACAGATCTAGACCTTAACTTGAAGTCATACCTTTTGGATCATCACATTATCAAACATGCGTCCAGCACAGAAACAGACCATAGTAGCTTGAACGTTTGTTTTTACACCACATTTGTTGTGCAGATTAAAGAAACAATATATAATGATTCAACTAGTGAAGTTTAGAGATGTTGGTAGCTATGTTGTTAGTACACACAAAGGCATGCGGCCACCCACTATCGTCCCTCAGTGTAAACCATTTCAAGGAATGCGCCTATTTATTAGCAAGAGTGTAATGGAAAGAACTGCTCCCCAATAAGGCTTTCAGCTGATTAATTTATAACCCTGACTTCATAAATGCTACAAACATTATAATGGTTTGTTTGCATATATGTGTCTACAAATAAGTATGAAGCACATGCCTACGGCAGTGATGGATTATGGGATTGCGTTTCACTGGAACTGCTTCTTGTATGATTTCATGTGACAGATAAAACAATGACTGGATGCAGGCCTGAACCTTTTAGTTAGAAACCATGAACGAAATGTCATTTTTACACTTCTAGGACACAATGTGTTGTATTCATTGACAGTACTTGCTATTCCTATATCACCATATATACTTCACATTATGTAAATTTGGACATCTACAGTAGAGTAGGTGCTATAGTTTAGGTGATTTAGCTGTTAAATCTGCTCCTGCTAAACATTGGTGCCTTGAAAACCTGAGCGATTCTCCTCTCGCCCAATGGCCAGTGTCTATCTGAGTCCACTTGGTCACTTCTCAAGCTCCCCCTTTACGTTTTGTGTTTGTTGACTGGTAGACCAGGAAATCAATACTCAGGATTCGCTCAGTCAAGTTATAACAAATATTTAGTAAATAACATTGCAAAGTAGAATCAAGACTGTCCCACCCTCAACACAGTCTCTCGTAAAACAATTCTGCAATTACTTCTTTTCTTTTTTTTACCATTTTATATGTTTTTCCACTGTGAACATTTTTCATAATTAGAATGTATGATAACCATCATGAGGGTCAAAGCATGCTATAAGCTAAATTTTGAACATCAGCATGCCAACATGCTCACACGTAGTTTAGCATGTTAGCATGTTGACATTGCTAATTACCACTAAACACAAAGTACAGCCGAGGCTGATGGGAATGTCATTAGTTTTGCATGCATTTGGTCATAAACCAAAGACCAGATGAAAGATTCCACGGCATTTCATCCAATGGTTGTTGAGACATATAACCACAAATATCGAGCTCAAGGAGCTGCAAAAGGGAAAAGACAAGAGATCTCAAAGGATTTAACTTCTTTTCGTAAACTTTTTTTCTAATGCAATCCACCCGATAGCTGTTCAGATATTTAAGATCTTCACCACAATGATGGACAATAGCCCTTGACATTGCCATCCCTAGAGCTAGGCCATTACGTTGTGGTAAGATTTTTTTTTTTGTGAGGGCATCAAGTGAAGAATGTGTGGTGTGATATTTATGAGAGTTAGAAGTAGACATCAAGAAGTTATAACCAAGGTTTTAGTCTAAAGATAATTTGTTTGCATTTAAAAAAAACTAAAGTATTCCATGTTGTAGATCCCAACTAATTTCATTGTGACCTGACCACAGCTGTTAAATGTCAGTTAAGACACAATCCAACACAAGGGGTGATTACTAGGATTTATCTTATCACCAAGAGCCTTTGTATTACTTGAGCCTTATCACTTGGAGTTGCTTAAGTGTTGAAATATCTGACTGCTCATCTAAAGAAAAAAGAAAAGAAAACCTTGTATTAACAAGTAGGATGGAATTACAGGGAAAAATAGTTCAGGAAGGGGTGGAGCGAGATAAAGAAGATATAATGATATGTTCAAGTATAGGAGAAGGAGAAGAAATGAAGGCATGGGTCATTAGCTTGAGGTAAATGACACCAATTTACTTTTTAAAAAAAACTACTTTTTATTGAAGTAGGAACTTTTGGAAATTACCCATTTTTTCCAGCCTATCGGCAATCGCTTTCTTCATCTGGAAACAGTTTTATTTTCTTCGTGAGGAAGATGAAAATGGTCAGCAGCATACCTTCCCCATGACTGCCTTTCTGTAGAACTCATTAATGCAAGTGGGATGCAGGGATGATCAAATACTTTGATTGTCTGGCAGGTTTTCAGGGGAGCAAAATATAAGTTGTTTTCAGACATCTTTGTTTTAGATTGTGTGTGAAATGGCACATAGGTTAATACTTTGCTACCCTACAATTGCAACATTTTAATTAAAATATTGTGGCAGAAAATCAAGCAGTTTGTTTATGATCACAGTGTCACTGAAACATTGAGGGAGACTTTTGCGCTTTTTAACACTGTTTTATGACTAGTCACAATACAATCCTACAGCTCTCCTCTTCCTTTTCATTTAGAAGAATATGTAGTGGCACAAAAAGGGCAATTTTGAAACTCTTTTGTCAACACATATAGACAGCAAATAACCACTTACTGCAGGGGGCTCTGACCATGGCCTTTGAATTTCTTCCCTCCTTTGAAAAGGAACAAGCTAGTTTTTTTGGTTGCTGTGTCTAAATTTGGATACTCCCGTAATCCGTTACTCCTGTACACTTACATGAAGTACACTGTGTACACTATGTACATACTTGCGCAGCGAATAGATTGCAACATTGTAGTGTGAGAATGCACATGGTCGGAAATTATGATGATTGCAACACTAATAGTTGATAGCTTGTTTCTCATGATGCTAAGATAGTGACTGTTGAGTGTAAAGAGTGTTTTTTTGGTGTGCCCAGGTAGGCCCCAGTGCACTGCATTTTGCCATACTTCTCAGAGTAAACACATTCATGCACTCAAAATAGCAAGTAAAAAATACATAAGTACTCAAATTGGGACACCTCATGTTTCCAGTCCTTTCCCACTGTTTGTGGTGGTATCAATCTTCTTATCTAACTCTTGACAAAAAAGTTTAAAAAGTGAATAGGGGGTTGGTGTGTGGCTGTAAGCCGTGACTTCATGCAGTCTCTTTAGACATAAACCCTTTGGTTTTTGTACACATGAAACAAAATACACGTTACACGCTAAATAATGAGCTTTAGAGGTGTTTCTGCTTGTTTGCGGTCTTAATGCTAGGCTAATCGGCTAACTCTCAGCAGGAAAGCAAACAAGCATATTCCCACAAATATCAAACTGTCTGTAAATTGTTTTTCCACACTTATTGCATCACCAGGACGTAGATATTTTGGTGACATTTTGACAGCAGCACATAAAAAGAGGATCTTTGCAAATCTTGCAGCAGGCTTGTCTTCCATTTCCTTAGCTACTGTTCCTTGTTTCCGTGGGAAAGCAGTCCGAGCTATGCGGCACTTTGAATGACCCTGGCCGGACTACTTCTGTGATCATGATGCAAGCTCTAGTGTCCCGTCCTGACCAAGAACTCCAAGCCAAATACTTGATGTGGGATCTGTCGATGATAAATGCTTTCCCAGAGAAAGTGGGGACATTTAATGCTTCGCTAATTCCACTGGGGTGAGCATGTTTGTGGGCATATGTGACTACTCCTCATTCAAATGTGTGTTTTCGTTGCTTAATTTGAACCACTGCATGACACTTGGTTGTAGAGGAGTGATAAGCTGTGTGGGATTGCTTCTTCGGACTGTCGAGTGAGCATTTTGTTCCATCTTTGCTGCTGTCAATAGCTTGTAAAGGTTCTCTGCTATGTTTCATTCATTTTCTTTAAGACTCAAACTATTTTGTTTAATACAGTTGGGAAGTGCACAAACACGTGCAGCTTCTTCTGGGCACTGGTGTTACAAAACCTCTGCACAGCAATAATGCACCATCATCAGTGTTCATCTCCAGATACTAAACAGCACGTGTTGCTAGGATAAATTTAAAAACAAGTGGTGAAGTAGTCTGGATGTCTTATTTGTTTTCTATTTTTAATGCAAAATACAGCAGCTCAGACAATAATGTTTTTGACAGGTAATTCCTAACCCAAATAATTGCTGCATCAAAACTTTTCAACAAGTTACCCACAAATGAACCATTGTTTTTTATAATACCCTCAGGAATGAGTAGTCATTCTCTTTGTGGCTCCACTGTGAGACACAGGGAGACCGGCTGAAAAGTGGCATTGGGCAATTTGGTGGCTCTTTTGAAGGGTCATCTTGACAAAGCCACTCACACCCATGCAACGTAATCTTCGTGTGGGATTTTGTCATGACAATTTCTTAAAACATCCCCAACAATGCTTGTTCCTTGGCCTTTTAGGTAATTGGCTTTACTTGGTTTTGTAAACACTCTTCCAAAAAAACCTGCATTGGGCTTTGAAAGGAGATCTGTACAGGCACAAGCTGGCATACCCGTTGGCAGATGTCAGTAACACTGGCCAGGCCTGACCACTGCTGCCACACAGACCCGAATACACTTAACAGACACACCAGGTCTGCTCAAGGTTTTGTAAAGAACGAAAGAAAGATGAGAGAACTCAGAAAGACATGCAGATATTGAGTGTTAATAACACCAACAAAACCAACATAGAAATTCAAGTTAACTGAAACTAACCGTCCTGTAGAGGAAACCATTAAGAAAGCAATTCTGTTTTGGTAAAAACAAAAATCTTGAACTTTCAACAGAGTCACAAGCCTTGTGTTGATCGATGGTCAGTTGTGCTTGGTGGAAATTAAGAGTGCTTCTTCCCTTAATTGTTCCTCTGGAAATAAGGAACTGAAATCACAGAAAGAAGTGATGAAACCAACTTTGTGAAGCGCACAATCTAAAAAGTAATGGACATGACTAAACAGAGAGATGCAGATTTGGGGGGATTCAGACTGCTAAGCATAGAAATGACTTGGCTACTTACTGCTTGGTTGGTTGTGTGTTATTCAGGGGCGTAGCACAGAAATATGGGCACTGTAGAAAGGCATTCTCTATGGGCCCCTCCCCACATGTACAGCTATTTATTCTAGCATCTTTTTTGGGCCATCCTCACATGAGGGCCCATGGAACTTAGTCCCCTTTCCACCCCCACTCCTGGTCTTGTCTATCACAGGGATTCACCTCCTACATTCTCTCTAAGATTATCTTTGTGGGCATTTTCTGCCTTCCCTTTGACAGCACAGCTGAAGACATGAAAGGGGAGAGAGAGGAGGAAATGGCATGCAACAAAGGGCCGCAGGTTGGCGTCAAACCCGGACTTAATGAGTCGAGGAGTAAACCTCTATATATGGGCGCACGCAAAATCAAAAAACTAAATCAAATCAAATTAAAGTGTGTGTGTGTGTGTGTGTGTGTCTGCGTATGTGTGTGAGTGTGTGTCTACATACGAAGTGTGTAGACCTTTGGATGAAAATCGGTCTACCCGTTGGAGGATAGCGTGATCACAGAGGAAGTGATTGAATGTTTAAACTGACAGGAACCAGAACAAGTAACCACAGAGCAGAGAACAGCACAGTATGGACATGTGGGAGTTTACTCTGGTCAGAACAGCATGTTTTAACATTTAATACTGAGGTTGAGAATCTACAGAGCTGACCATAGGAAGGACTCGGCTAATAAAATAGGAAGCCTTTGCTTTTAACTGGGAAAGGGAGGTCTGTATTCCTAAATTTTCCCACGATGGGAAATACTGTGTTGTATTTGTTACAACATTATTTTTTTACTCCTTTTATCTTGCAAAAACTAAAAGATTTATGTTAAATAAAGAAATGCCATGACTTCAAAAGTTACAAATTCTACGTTTTACTCTGATTAATAAACAACAAATGTTATTGCTTTCAAAGGTTTAATAGTGGCATCAAGCTAAAAGCACCAGTCAGTATGTTTGCTATTTCTGTGCTTTGGTCCACCGTTGGTTAAAAAAACTCTGTGACATGTGGTCTCTGTGTTTTCCCACAGTTTACTTACTGCTAAGCAGAGTTGGCTCTATTAGCCGCTCAAGCACACTGAGATGTCGGGAAGGGTGCTGCCATGTGGGATATTGTGCAGGAGGTGCCAAGTATTTCCAATGAAATGATGTTGGTGCAGTTATTGTTACTCGCTGTTGTCTTAATGCCCTTGTTGACATGGAAACAGTTGGCGCACAAAGCAGAGTGCACGTGTATATGTAGATATACATATTTAACTACATTACAGATAACTACATTAATTCTCTCAGCCAAAACTTAAACATCAGCACTTAATGCATAACTTACTCGGATCGGAATTTCTACCTGAAATGAGTTGTTTGACATTTTAGGAAATATGCTTAATTTCTTAATCTATATCGACTACGTTTCATTTACGAGATTTTTTGAGTGAAATTCTCATCATACTCTGGGACAACCATTTTAATTCCAGAGCTCGCCTCCCTATGTGCACACGTTCCACCAAAAAAAGTTTCTTCCTAAGACTATTTTGCAAAGTGTTGCCCATGACGATTGTGATAGGTTCAAAGAAATGCCAATAAACCAGAGCACGCTTTTCTACCCTCCAGGAATGTTGTATGGACTAGCCAGACCCTCCTCCGCAGCACTGTAGAAGAAGGTCTGGCAATGCCAGACTAGATGAAACAATGCCACTCTCGTGTCATGTTGTAGGTTAGCTTAGCATAAAGACTGCTTTTAATTTAAGTAAAAAGTAGCAATACCACAATGTAAAAATACTCTGTTACAAGTACAAGTTCTAAGTTACTTAAGTAAAAGTACACATTACATTTAATACATACAGTATTACCAACAAAAATAAAAGTACTCATTATGCAGAACTGCTGGGTAGCCTAATCCATATTACACATCATCATTTGTTAGGTTGTTAGGCCATATTTTGTATTAATAAGCTGATTTTGCAAATATCTAATGTCAGATAAATGTAGACGAGTTAAAAGTACAATACTTGCCTCTGAAATGAAGTGGAGTAGAAGTATTAATTAGCATAAAGTGGAACTATTAAGGTAAAGTACAAGTACCTTTAAAATATAACATAGGTACAAGACTTGAATAAATGTACTTTCCACCGCTGTGTAGAGACGTGAGAGTCATTCACACTCAGCTAACACTTAGAAAGAAAGGGAATAAGCATATTTCCCAACTGTCACCCCTTTAACTGTAAAATCAAATCCAAAAATGTCCAAACTGATTGACGCATACAAACACACACACACACACACACACACACACACTTACAGGATATACAGTGGTAGTTTACTTTCTCTCTAGGTGTTATTTTATCATGTTATTGGTCCACAGCACCACACACTGGTTGTTTCAATTGCAAATAGCGCCCCCATGCAGAAATGCATGTAATAAGAAGGCTGCACTTAGTCTCTCTTAAATTGCTTTTGTGAAAAAAAGAGCTGACATACAGTTGGCTGACGATAAAAGCCCAGCATGGTGCACAAACAAGACCTCACAGATTGTACTCCTCTGTGCTTTCTGTAATTTATGTAGAGGTCATTGTCAACGGCTCTCTTTGTGTTCGTGCGTGCGTGCGTGCGTGCGTGCGTGCGTGATGAGAGAGAGAGAGAGAGATAATTTCAGGCAATGACAAGTTTGAGCAGTTTAAGTGAGATTCAGAGAGGAAGAGCATGTTGTAATGATCGAGATTTTATCAGGGTGAAGCATTGACTCACAGAGATCAAGCATAGAGATAGTCAGCTGAGCTCCTGAGGGTGGCCATAGAATGTTCTCCTCTGTACCAGCAAGGAGGCTCTTTCCATCAGAGGGAGACATCACCGGGTGGAGAATGTTTCTTTTAACAATGGTAACTTTAAAGATTAGTCATCAGAACCTGTGCCCTTTTAAAGATCAAGACAAACAGGCAATCAAGGAGAGGATGAAGTGGTAATGACATGCCCGGTGTGTTCCAGTATGGTTAACTCAACTCAGGTTGACTCAAGTTCTTTACAGTGAGATCATGTTTCTAGTGTATATTTTGAAACTAAGTACATTCCTAAGTACAATCCATAAGCGTACAATCCGTAAGGTATTTTACTTTTTTAAAAATTTCAGGCCACTTTATACTTTGACTCCACTACAGTTCACAGCAAAATATTGTACTTTTTATTCCACAAGATATAGTTACTAGTTACTTTACAAATTATTTTAAAATGATATATTAGTTTATAAAAATGGCACTACCACATTGGTAAAGTACAATGTACACACTAATTCTATTAGCAATAATAATCTAATATAAAAATATTATAATAATCACAGTTGTCTGCATAATTGAGTGTTTTCATGTTTTCTATTTTAGATGCATTATGATGGTAAGACCTTGTATAATATTTTCAATGCATGTCTTTTATTTGTAATGGATTCATTTTTCAGAGTGGTATTTACTTAAGTTAAAAATCTGAATACTTCTTCCACCACTGCTTGATTTTACTTGATCTACTACAAGCATGACAACAACATTTTCAAAATGCAAGATATGAAATAGTTCATTGTCATAATTGACTTCTATAAAAGTGCAATAAGAATATAAATATAGAATACCACAGTGGCGGCATTACAGTAAAGCAAATGCTAGACCATAACAGGCCATAAAATCTTTGCAAAAATGGAAACTTAAACAACTTTTAGAAAGTTATCTTTATGTTTGTCACTGTGTCACCACATGAGGGAGCTGTCAGTCTAATTATGGTAAAACCTCTCCTGCACTCTGCAAGATACTCAACAGGTATATGGTCCAAACTAAAAACAATCTCCTATATTTTTTAAAAAGATGGCATTATCAAACCCAACTCCTATTTTTTCTTATTTTGTGTCATCCTAGAATTTCTCAGCAAACCAGCATGTACTGAATCCTTAACAGAGATAGGGACTATGTCTGTATGGTGAGAACAATCTGGTCTTGTCACATGTTTTGACTCAAAAGCTTGAAGTCATTTTCCTTTTCTGCCAGCGATATGAGTAACACATGACCAAAGGTCTACAGCAATGGAAAAACTGAAAAACACAGATATATGTGCTCTGTATTTCATGGCAGTACATCCATTAGTTGTTGAGGTATTTCAGTCTGGACCTAAGACATCGACATCCTAATAATCTTCATTTAGCCAACAATTCAGCTAGTCTGAGGGCTGTAATGTTTCATGCACAGCAGTTGTCTGAAACAGACACAACAGGGTTCAGCTGGTTCAGACACACACACACACACACACACAGAGTTAGCATGACGTGAGCCGTGAAAAACAGGTCAGAAACCTTTTTTTTTGTCTGGCATTTTCAAGTAAATTGCCAGGATAAAGTCTGACAGTAATAGAAAGATGGATCCCAACTACTCATATACAGTACGTATAGGCTACGCTACTGTCCTGAGTGTCATGACTGAACGTGTAAAACTCTGTGTGCTCATGTAAACTGATTGAACTGTGTGCCTCTCCATTTCTGTCTCTCTCAGTCATGTTCATACACCCACGCACGCATACACAGTAGAGTGACACATAGGTTTTGTCAGCTCAGCAGGGTGTAGGCTGGTCCAGAGAAAAGACTGTACAACAGAGACACCAGGCAGGGCAGAGAGACGTACTCCTCAGTGATGGAGTGTAGTCTTTGCACCTGTGCTTTCCTCTCCATGTTAATATTTAGACCTTGTGTTTGCTTCATGACCTATATTCATTGATTAATGCAACATCTACAATTCTGTAAAAAACTGTTTTTCCTTCAGTTACTTTTCAGTACTAGAACCACACAGAGTGTATATTCTGTTATAATTCACCCTGCACTATAAATGGGTTTCTAAGGACATGCGCTAGAGGGCATTATAAATTTGGCTTCATTGGCTATTCAATTGTTAATAAAGTATTAGATGAAGGAGGAAAAACGTTTGTTTTGTTTTGTGTGTGTGTGTGTGTGTGTGTGTGTGTGTGTGGGACCTGTCTTGAATGAGGACCAGCAATGTGCGGGTGGGTGGGTAAATGGGGGGGTGGGGATGGGAGAGTTGGGCGGTGGTAGGGTGGTTTGGGGGAAGGGAGGTGGGTTGGTAGGGGTGGGTCGGTACAATCAAAGATAAGTATTGAGGGAAGCACAGTGTGTAAAAATAGAGATGACACTCTGAAATTTTTTTTTTTCCTTGTTGTTGTTTCGCCTTTATTTGATGTACTTCCTGGTACCTAATCATGATAACCTACAGAAATGATTAAAATTAGAAAAAATTCAAATTCACCCAGCACACCACACCATGCAAGACCTCATTAGATCTCTCAAGATGCATTTTACTTTTTTTGTTCTCTCTTGCACACACACATTCTTATTCCAACAAGTTGCTCTTTTTTGTACGTTTTGTGAGGCGTTATAGTTCAACAAAGGGCCGGCTGGTACAGCTGTTAAAGAGAGGAACTATGATGAGATGGAGTAGCCAGTGTCAGTGTTAGGTGGTAAGATCCTTTAATGACATAAACTTAAAAATACCATCCTGTTGTAATACTTAATTAATTACGTAAACGTCCTACATTCAAAATTTTCAGAAAAATGTACCTAAAGTATTAAAATCGAAGTTTTTTTTGTATTTGAAATCGTAATCTGCAATGTAAGACATAACTATAGCCGTCAAATAAACGTATTGGAGTAGAAAAGTACTTAGTTATTTAGTGACTTTCACCATTGGTCAATTGATCCACCTTAATTATCGTCATCAAATATCACATAATTCATGCTTAAGAGGGTTAACCAGTGTAACACCAACCCTTATGCGATATCTGCAACAAAATAATGCATTGCATATCCACCTTGGTCAAGGTGAACAGTTTACTTGTAAAAAGCTGTTGGCTTTCACTGCTCGGCCTCCCCCATACTGTGGATGTTGGCACTCGCATGACTTACAAGGACGCCTGAATGACATGTTTTACATTGGAGCTTTTCCTGCTGTGTTCAAGTTTGTATTTATTTGTAGTATGTAAAAAGTATGACTGAAATAAATGTATTTAACACATAATTAAGTTCATTCAAATGTTAATAACTGTTGTGCACTTATGTGCCATTATGAACAATTTAGTGTCAACTCTGCACAGGGAAATGCAGCCAGTGAAAAGATGAATTACCCACAAACCCACTCGCTCTCACCATGGTAATAAAGTCTTCATTGTGGCCCCATGCCAAGTGGGAACAGATGGCTGTCTCCATGCCAACAAATAATGAAAATTAACCCTGTCATAGCAGATGTTTGTCATTAATACATATGACTTGGAGATATCTTGTGCTTCACTTACAGCAAATACAAGTCCAGTAAAACAAACAGTAAGTGAGAACATTTCCAAGAACAATCTGAATATTTTAAAGTTTAACGAACATTAAACAGTAAAACAATGAGGGACACACAAAGATTAAAACCAGAACAGGTAAAAACTGTTGAGTGGGGTTTCAGGGCTATGAAAGGGACAAAAGCCACTTGAACTCTTGTGTTGTCTTCCCGTCAGAAAATCAACACTTTTGTTGACGCCTTTATCGATGTCTCTTTCTCACGTTTTTGTCCCTTTTTTAAACACTTTGGACGTTTTTTCGATGTTTGTCACTTTATATGACGTTTTCAACACCACTTAACACTAACTTATTAACTTTAGTTTTACAGTTATTTTTGGAATTTATGGTCAATAAACCTCATTTATAGGAATTTATACCTAATGTTTGAGTTAGAAAAGCAGAAATTAGGACTTAATTAGACTAAAGTTAAAGGAAAGTATGTTGATGGATAATCACACACTGGAATATGTCAACTTTTACTCAATACTATTTCAAAACCACTTTTTTTCAAAAAAATATAAAATTGAATAAGACACCCCAATATTAATGAAAGTAGAGATTAAGGATTAAGCAGTAAACAAAAGCAAGAAAAGGACTAGCTCTGACTTAGTATCCACACTACATTTTTTACTTTGATAACACTAAAGTTACTTAATCAGACGTGCTTCCAAACACGACTACCAATGTGAGTCACATTAGGATGGACTTGGCAGCACTTCGATATGGGAATTTTCGAAACAACATGAGTGAAGAAAGACAGCTTGGACAGAGAAGGTGCATTGTTCAAAAAGAGCTGCGAAATTATTTGATTTGAAAAGGACATCAGTATTGAAAATCAGGCTATGTAGAAAGACATCTACGGATTATCGAATTCAATTCAATTCAATTGTATTTATAGTATCAAATCACAACAACAGTTATCTCGAGATTCTTTACAGATAGAGTAGGTCTAGACCACACTCTATAACTTATAAAGTCCCAACAATTCTAGTAATTTCCCCATGATGCTACGGAGTGGCGAGGAAAAACTCCCTTTTAGGAAGAAACCTTGGACAGACCCAATGGGGGGATGAAACTTATCAGTAAGGGATCACATAATTATGTCCTAGCAAATGTTTCTTTCTCCTTTCTCTTTATTGTATCTTTTGTTTCTTCACTGAATATATCTCTCTAATTTCAGTCTCACTTAGTGCAATATACAATGTATCTCACTTCTTTGTTATTTGTATACAAGTGACCTGAGGGCATCACAGGATTTGATTTTTTGTAAGACGCATAAGGGTTTATGTAAGGTTTTTAAATTATTAAAACCCTTTCATTTCAATTTTTTTAACTGCAGACATAAATGCATACATGTACGCAAACAAAATCCTACGGCGATCTTATCCATGAATGTGTGGAGGAGGATCCACACATTCATCCCCTCCTTTGCCTTTGTCTGGGAGACTTTTGGTGGCAACCTATTGTTTTTTTAATGCCTTTCTTCTTTCCCAGTTGTGTATGATGAATGTTTGATTTGCCCTCCCATGGCCTTAGGAGAAGATGACCAATCCCAGCCCACCAGGCCACAAAGGCCCTGAAATATTCACATCCAGGAGCTGCTGAGTGGACTCCTGTCCCTGGTAGCCTTGTTAAAGTCAATAAGATGAGACCGAATCACATCAATGAGGCTTGCTAGAAGGGAAATCCAGCATGAACGCGTGCGTGCGTTTGTGTGTGTATCCATTTGTTCATCCTTTGCCGTCACATTTGTGACGTTCTGTTTGTTCTTGCAACAGTCGGCTACAATTCTTCTCTGCTTTCACAGAGGGACACATTTTAGCTGCTTATTCAGAATATCCTCCTGGGAAGCATCTTTAATTATTTACAACACAAGATAAAATGACATGTTATTCACTACCAACAACATTTAACATCTACGCATGCCATACATAGGCTAGACGTGCACAATGTTTCCTTTCTGAAGAAATATGACAAACTGAAATCCTTTTGATCGCCATGCTTTTCAGTTGTTTTTCATTTGTAGTTGCCCCTCTTTAAACCCCCCTCTGATTTATTATTTCTTTCATACAAAAGCTTTTTTTTGCTAGATTGAAACTTTCAACAATCAAAGAGGTTTTCTTTTTTCATGTGAAGCTCTTGAAACTCATAGACTGTGAAGGACCAAGCAGCGTGAGATTAAAGCTGAACACTGTGATCAGACACACAGTACGTTTGGCTACCTGTTGGGTTAGGAGCTAAACACTTCATGGCGTTGAGTGCATACAGACCAACATCATGTGTAGGCAGTGCTCGGGTCAACTTCTAATATTGTATTACATATGATTTGCTGAATTGATGGTGTGTTGATGGTGCTCTAAATAAAATTAAATTTGATTTAATAAATCTTCATTTATAGGTGCTGACCATTTCCTGTCATCTCTGGACTTGTTTTTCTACTATGAACTATTATTATTTATTTTCCTTTATTTTATGCAACTAGTGCTACTTTTTCATAAAATAATGACCTTTTTGTAATTACAAAATTACGCACTTGCTGTATGTACATTACCTTACAGTGAAATAGTATCTCCCGGAATTGGACTATTCCTCTTAGCCTTTGTGCCCATCTTATTAAAATAAAGCAACCATCACAGCAGAGCATTCAGCAGCACACAATAAACCTCTGGGATGATACTTATAGAAGCAAGACCTCTGCAAAATACAGTACATCCACAAAACAATCAGCTTTAATCCTTTTTTTATACACAAAAAAACACTAATGAAATAGAAAAACAGCATAAAAAAGGGTCACTATAGTGATTTAATATTGCACTGCCATGACATCTGAGGACTTGTTAGAGACAAATTGCATATCATATATTGCTTTATGCAGAAGACAACATCAATACAAAAACAATAAGCCAACAAACACAATTTTCCAAGCAGAATCAAGGCAGAAAAGTCTTATTTCAAGTGGTTTGCAGCTGTCAGCATGTCTCACAGCCCTTCTGATGAACAAAATCTCTTTCTGAGCTATGACCATGCCAGCAGAGCATTCAACTGCACACAGAGACTAAATCTCTGGGATCATACTTACAGGAGCACCTCTGCAAAATATGTCCACAGACAATTTTAAATGGTTTCAAATAAACATTAAAAACATACTCTGAGTTAAGGTACTCCACACCACATAAAACTTGTAGGCGTAACAGGTAAGGAGTCCAGCACTGATGAATATGCACAAAGTATCAAATCTCAGTGACTTCCGGAAGCCTTTGATTCGTTGCGGATGACATCAGCTGTGGAGTGAGTGTGCGAAAAAAAAAAAAAAACACCGGCGCCCTCTTCTCTCCCCGGTTACTGAACATGACACAATGTCTGCTGGTATAAAAAGCTAGGGCCACACCTATCAAGGCTCCACTGTGTATGTCTGGAGACCACTCGGCGGATAAAGGGAGGAGGCTGCTCTTGGGATCTTGCGCGCGTGTAACGGTTGCTAGAGAAAGAGAGAGACAGAGGAGCGGATGGCCACCCTGGTAGAATCTGCAGAAATGGAGACGTTAGGCGGCCAGAGCAAAACCGGGACGTCTCCAACATCCTCCAGCGGCCCCTCGCAGCACTTCAACGACAACAAATTTTACCTGCTGGTGGTTATCGGGGAGATCATAACGGAGGATCACCTCAAGTGTGCCATTGCGGACATAGAGAAAGGTGAGATGGTTGTGATGTGGTGTACTATATGAGGTGAACTCAACAGCTTCATGAGAACTTGAACAGAGATATAGCTTAGAAGTGCTGATGCACCTGTTTGCAACAATCATTTACGCGCGAAAGGCACATTACGCCTGAACGAATTACGCATTTAATGGGTCATTAATAACATTTGAACCTTGTTTATTTGGGTAAGGATTTGCACTAGAGGTAATGTTGTTTATGATAGGGGATTTTGGAACAGCCCCTCCCAGTAACATCCACCGTGTAGCTGAAGCCAAATCCTACTGTCCCCATATCTTTTAACCTACAGGTAAGTTACCTTCCTTGTCTCTCGTCCACTGTGATGAGGAGCAGTTTGGTTCAGTCAGGTTATCATATTAATGTCAGTAGGCCCAATTGTTGTCAACCACTCACGTGGGTCAGGTCCTAAAAGCTGCCAGCAATGATTCAGCATTAAATCTGGACTATGCGTCAGTAATGCAGCGTATCGCATTTCTGTGGCTCCAGTGCAGCTGTGTGTTTTTTTTCTTTCTTTCTCCCGCAGAACCTCGCCAGGACTTTATGTTAAGGCGCGTCAGGCTTTTGTTTCAGGAGAGCGGAGGGTCCCATATGCATCAGTTTCCAGTTTATAACAGCAGCTTTGTCTCTGCTTGTGTCGCTGCGGAAGAAAGCTTCGCTGACCAAGCTGAATAAATAGGCTTTGTGTTTTGAGACAGACATGCCTGCTTTCATGATAACAGAACAGTAATATATTAAAACTCCCTTTCCTCCCGTGGGAACATCTCTCCTCCATCCTCATCATCATCCCGCATCCAGCTCTTTTACACTTCACCGGCTGGTGGGCGTGGCCCGGGCCGCACTGCGGTCCCTACGGCAAGCCACAAGGAACGATTTCCAAAATGAGCAGGGCGTTTTAGAAATGCCACAGCTGCTGTAGTTGTCTGCCTCCGTGGCCTGAGTGTACTGTTTTTGTGAGAGAGGAGGAAAAAGAAGAACAATATGGCGCTGTCAATGTGTGGGTGTAAAACCAAGTGAAGCAGGAGGAAAGAAGAAAGAGGAAAGCATCACAAGGGTTTGCTTTCAGGTTTCACCTTAGGATCACCCATTAACCTGTCGGAGTCGCAGTTTACTTTATTATTATTATGTCAATTCAATACATTATCATGTTGGCCCTGGTATAGACATATCTATATGAATATAGATATATCGAGACCAGAAGTTTACTATTGACATATCTATATGAATATAGATGTTTACTATTGACACATCTATATGAATATAGATATATCAAGACCAGAAGTTTACTATTGACATATCTATATGAATATAGCTATATATATCGAGACCAGAAGTTTACTATCGACGTTGGAGAAAAAAAATTAAAACGGAAGGTCTTTAGTGGCTGTTCTGGAGCTTCTGGTTGTATAACACAATATTCCTCAGCAGATGGAGCTTGTTCAGTTTTTGTGGAGTTGTAGATGTTATAGTTCTACCCTTTAATTGTATTTTTTGTATTTGTCTAATCTATTTTGTATTAACATGTGACATTATTCTTCCTCATTGTACAAAGAAAACTACATTTTATCATCTTCATCACTGTTGCTCATGTTAATCGATGAATGTTGTCATATTATTGCCACACCCTTTGTTTTCAGTTTAGGTCTTCTGTTGTAATACCCTTTAAACAAGTAATATTGTGAGTGCAATAAACTTTTATGTCCACCGACTCGTTGCCTCACAGATTAACACTTTAAGGTCCCTTTGTCTCCCAGTCGTCATCCCGTAGCTTCCCAGATGCCTTCATTAGGCCTTTACTGTGCAGGATTCAGGATTATGAAAGGAGGATGAAACCATCATGACTCAGCTGAGTGGAGGCTACCAGCGCGTCTGGCCCACAGGACTATAGATATTTCCTATTATATATTGATTTTCTTGTGCCAAACCTCTAACACGTCTATGTATTTACACTCCAAGATTTTCCGATGAACTGTAAGCAAAAGGATTAGTGAAATAAATGTGTGTGTGTACATGTATGTGCGGGGGTGAGGGTGAGACTTTGCACATTTGTTAGACCTGTTGCCAAGTTCCGTTGTGTTGT
Organism: Etheostoma cragini; assembly: GCF_013103735.1. Classification (NCBI taxonomy): domain Eukaryota; kingdom Metazoa; phylum Chordata; class Actinopteri; order Perciformes; family Percidae; genus Etheostoma; species Etheostoma cragini. The sequence continues at coordinate 19,127,723 of NC_048422.1, read as the reverse complement.
CTGCATGAGTTGATTCATTTTCAGACAGCGGAGCTAACTTATCTTTTTTATTCGCTGGCATATTTTCTTGCTCCTTGATTTTTTTATTTATTTAGTTGTTGATTTTTGTGTGTGTGTGTGTGTTTGTTTATCTTGCAGGGATTCGCTCATGGGACACCAACCTTATTGACTGTAACCTGGACCAGGAACTCAAGCTGTTTGTCTCCAGACACTCAGCTCGTTTCTCTGCGGACGTCAGAGGTAAACTGGGAATAAATTACACGTTATCTGCTAACTTCACAGTAGCAGTCTGATTATGCATTAATTAAAGTTTCTAACAGCTGCAATAACAGCAATAAGTTTCTTATTCAACTGCATAAAAAAACTGAGACACACTTTCCCAGTATGCCGATCAGTTAATTAAATATAAGTAATACTACAACAATATTAAAATAATAAACAAAAACTTAAATTCTAGATATGATATGACCTCATAGGAGATAGATTGTTTTTCACTGAACAATGAATATCATTTTAAAATCTGCATTTATTATGTGTTTAAAGGAATCTGCAAGATAAGTAAGTATATACTGCTGTCATAAAAAAGAAGTGGAGTAAAAAGTACAACATTAAGAGTAGAAAATGGAAATATTAAAGTTATGTACAATTACCTCAAAACTGTAGTGCGGTATATTTGAGTAAATGACATTCCTGCTGCACTTTTCAGCAGCGTGTGTACACTATCACATCGCAGTCAGCTATACCTTCCATGCAGTACACTAAGCAGAGGGGTTTTATTACCTGTGACTGGATACGCACTCTCAGCATTTTGTTGCATGGTACTTATATAACTATATTAGTTGCAAGGTGAGGGAGAGGCTCTATAGAGATGGAAGAGATCCAGTGTGGTAAGACTGCCTGCCAGTGGGCAGTATGGCCTTGACAGTCAGCAGCAGTTAAAGCCTCTGCTTGGCATTGCTCCGTATTGGCACTGGCCAGCAGGGCTTCATACTTCCCAATAGATTGATCCAGCCAACAACTGCTACTGGTGCTGAAGACTAAATCAGCTGATTTATTTTAATGCAGTAATATCAGATCTCAGAATTGGACTTACACAGGTAAAATACAATAGGGAAAAGAGATAGATGGGAAACATGGAGATTTTACAGATATAATTCAAAGAGACTCCAAACACCCACTCCCTTTCATCCAAACATGCTTTCACCATTATCCCATCCTCCATTCTTCTCTCCTTCTTCCGCCGTGTGCTGTTGCCTTGCAACCCAGTACAAGATGTGTAGTGGATTCGGGAGTAATTAGCAGTGTAGAATTCCCAGTGGTTAGTGTCTGTCCATGAAAAAAAAGAAGGGAGGGGAATAGAGAGGGTGAGGAGAATGGCTGTGAAGAGAAAGAGGATGAGAGAAAAGCAAACATGGGAGCAATGGAGGGAGGGGGATGAGAAAAGATAGAGTAGGTTAGGAGGAAAGAAGAGGGTAAAGATAGATGCAACAGAAACAGAAATGCAGTTCTGATCTGTGAACTAATGAAGCCGAGACTGTGAGAGATAACGCTGTATAAGCAGTAAAACTGGAATAGTATTGTTCTCTTACTGTATATTCTACGCCTCAGGCTTTTTGCCAATTCTTTTTCTCAAGGGGAGGATTTCTTTGTCCTTTGAACTTCTAACACATAAACCGCTTTGTGAAGGGCTTCCTCCAAACCTCCACAGGGCTTTTATGTTGTTATATTTATTAAGTTCAGCATACCTGCTTAGAGTTAAGATTTGATGCATTTATAGAAGTGTACATTAAATCTAAACTTGTGAATTGTCCTTGAATCACTATGTGTGACACACAGCTCAAAGCAGTATTTAGTACCATTACAATACAACATCATTTTGGTATATGCTTATTTGCTTTCTTCTCTGAGAACTAGTTGCTAAATATGAACGTGCAGCCAGCAGCTGCCTTGCTAGCTTACTATAAGACAGAGCCAGGCTAGGGAAACAACTAGTCTTGCGCTGTCTGAAGGCTAAGAAAATGGGCCAACATCTCTAAAACTCACTGATCAACACGTTACATTGTGGTTGTTTAATCTGCACAAAAATAATAACTCACAAAGATTTTGTTACCTTTGTACAGAGCCGGGCGTAGCTGTTTCTCCCTGTTTCCAGTCTTAATGCTAAGCTAAGTTTACGGGCTGCTGTCTGTGGTCTGAGTGGATTTTTACTGAAAAGATAAATGAGTATGGTAACAATCTTCTGATCAAACTCTAATTTTAAAATTAAAAAGAAAGCGAGAAAGTGCATTGCTTAAAATGTCGAGCCCAATAAAACAAAAAGTGGAATTTTTCCGGATAAAAACGGTTGATTAGGATGCTGAACTGCTATCTTTATAGGAGGTACCAGCTCATATTAGTTGTAGAAAAGAAAAATCTGTTGAGTAGTATGTTATGTTTACCTTTAGTGATTTCATTGTTTAGGGCTCTGTGCTTACAGAAAAATACAAACCAGCAAATAGTATAAGGCATAGTATGACGAATGTAATTGTCTGTCTATTTGACAGATGATATGCTATCCATCACACTGCGTTAGTGCACAGGAAGCCGGGACCCCCCAGTGAGGAAGAGGGGAAGGGATGGAAAACGGGGCAAGACAAGAGAGCCTCGGTGTCTCCCTGATGGATATATGATACTTCTTGTTACGTATAGATTTCCCAGCACTATGGCTCAACTGCAGACAGCACTGAATCCTGAAAAGCCTCTCTCTAAACCACAAATCCACTCAAGACTCTCCTTGTAAGATTGTTGAAGACAACATTACAGCTCATGATCAATAGTAATTAAGAATTGTGTTAACCTTTACAAATGAATTTGTCCCAGATAAAGATCATTCGGATTTTTTTCACAAACATCATGCGTTCTCTTGACATCTACCGTTGATCCTGACTGGTTAGTTATGTAGTGGTAATTCAGCAAATTGATTAATTCATTGATCAGTCATACACCTTTCAAGCTGCGTTATAGTTGTAATTGATATCTGGCGGAATTGGGACAGAAATTGGTGGTGGGAAGGCATATAAATGTAAAAAATATTGTCTTTCTCCTATTAGGTTTTTGACAAGCTAATTCCTAAAGAGAAGCTGTTAAGAAGCATAAAACTGAATGTTTTTTCGAGGCATTATTCTACGAAGCGGGTGATTGACTGTTCTGGGATTCAGCCGTCTGAACAGCAGTGGTAGTGCCATTAGCTGCATGACCAGACTTATTACGTATACCAGTTCCCGTTTTAACCCGATTGTGTGGGGGCACGGTAACAAATGACATTGAAAACTGTGCTCAGGGGCCCCCAACTTTGCTGCTCAATGCACCAATCAATCATTCTGTTGGAAAATGACATGACAGGAAGGAAAACTGTTCTGACACACACATGCAGCATCCACCTGAGGACATACAATTTAATCCTTATATGTGAGGTCCTATTTATTTATTTTTATCCAAAAGAAGCAGACACAAAATTTAAGTTGTTCCACTGATCTATTTTTGGTGTGGTGCCATCCCCATTGATGTTCCCCTGTCTGGTTTAGTCTGTGGCAGCCAGGCTACACCAGTTTTTCTATTCAGCCATAAGCTCAGTGATGCATGTAACATTAACTCACCTACCACTGAGACAGAGATGCAGGATTTTTATATTGATCACGATAATTGTCAGGGTCAAGCAAGCCCCCGTGGACAATCTGTCATTTTTGGACGAGTTGGCTTAGACTCATGGCAATTTGGCAGCTTGATGGTGGTGGTCATGGTGACTGCCTTGTGCTTTACTAGTCCTTAACACATACAACTGTATTTTCTGTTTCATCCCATGAAATGGTAAATGCTTTTCTATCACATTAGCAGCTGCTTGTGTATAGAATGACAGGATGAACGATAGACTTCTATGATTTATTTCTATTTCTTTTCAGAGACCCCTGAAAACTCTTTCCTCAGTCACTTGTTCTTATGGAGGAGTTTGGGTCATCAGTTTAAGACTGCCGTCTCTTTTGAACAAATCTTAGTGAAGCTGGTTTCTCCCAGAGTCAACTGGGATTGTGATGATGGTTGTATTAGCCTGAAAGACGTGTTTCACACTGGGACCATTATGTTTAGATATGAGGACAGAAACACTCTTGTGGGTCGTATGTCCAGCCAACGCAAGGGGTGCTAATTTATGAAACTTTCAGATGGGTTGTATTAGAATAAATGACATATATCGTCATATGGTTTGGAAGACTTGCTCCAAAAATTTGCATTCCCCCCCCTCCCACACACACACACACAAAAAAGCTGAAAAATAAGGTTTGTCTTTGACATTTTCGTAAGCCTCTGCCATGCTACTGAGTTCATACGAAAGCTCAAAGTCACACTAGGAATAATATTCCCTTCAGACAACAATCTCCATGGACTGACAAGTGGGGAAAGAGTAATTATTTCTACCATTACTGAACTCTCCAGAATTTTATAGAGACTAATAGTCATGCACTGTATAGAAAGCCACTTCACTATTACCAGCATTGAATGAAAGAGTTCCTCCGTACGGAGTGACAGCCTTCTGGGAGGAGGCGGTGGCAGGGTTAATGGATATGTGCTCCATAATGAGAATCTGCAATATGAAATATATATGGAGTAATAGGCCCAGCAGCCAGATATGTAGCTGCTGCAGAATCACGTCTCTGGAGATGAATTCTTCTGTATTTAACTGCCGTCTGAACGGGAAACACATTGTTGTTTGTCCTTTTTCACAGAATGTTAGTGGTAGCATGTCCTTTGTTTTTTACCAAGGGAAATTGATCTAAATCCACACAGTTGGCTCAAAGGGATTTAATTGATACATGGATACAAGAGGAAATTAGATAACAAGGAGAAGAAACAAAGACAGATTGCATGAGTGAAGTCTGATGTGTTGGGGTAAATAATGATGCTACAGTAGCTGTATACCCTCGTCAACTGAACCAGAGGATAACCCCAGAGACACACTCACAGTGGGAACAAAGTCATTATCATAATCAATCATCTGAAACCTAGGATGATTGATTATGAGCCTGTCTCATTTAATATGTAACAGCTCTGTGTTATGAGGGGGAAATCTTACTTATGGCAAACTATACGCCTATATAGTCCCCATTATAGAACAAACAATTATGAAATTGTTTTGCTTTTAAATTGGCTTTTGAAATTGTGTGTAAATAATCTTGTCACACAATGTTGTGTGTCTGTATTGTTTGTCAGAAGTTAAGTAGACGTGAAACACTTGGTTGATTAATTGATTTGTCAATCATCAAATGAATTGGCAACTATTTGCCAATTTGCCAATACTCTTTCTAGGCAAAACATCCAAAAAGATCCTTTCTTTTCAGCGTGAATATCTTCTGGTTTTCTTCTAATCGGATAGTAAATTAAATACTTTTGTGTTTCTATTTTCTATTTTTGTTTTACAGGGCAGAGAATTCTTCACCATAAAAGTAACATCCTGGAGACGGTGGTACTTATCAACCCTTCAGATGATGCAGTCAGTACTGAGGTAAACTTAGCTATAGATGTTGTTGACAATCTGTTATATTATTGTAAACATTTCTTTATTCTGTAACTTTGTATTTTATTGTCCCTCCTTCTATCAAAGAGTGATGATTCACAAATGCACTAAATAAATATACATTTACAAAGCAATTACAACTTGAAAAGGATTATTATTCAGCCATGATTGTCAACCATGCTTGGTTGACAATCATGTGTTTGTGTTGCTTGGTTGGAATAAAATAGATATGAGCAATTAGGAGCTCAAGGGACAGGACTAATGCCTCATTTAGTGCTAGGATAACAAGTGCAGCCTTTTCTTTTCTTTATTGCAGCAAAGCTTTTTGCATTTTAATGAGAAGAAAGACATGGGAGGGTCAGAAGCACAGCTGACACAAGATTGTCTGTTGTGTCACTGCTCCTTCAGCATTGCCCCCTCCCCCCAGCCATGTCTGCAGTCAAACTGTGCATTAGTAATATCTCCGAGCACAGCAGGATTGACCTGCCCAGCCGCCCAGAACAGCTGATGTTGCTGAAGTAAAATGAAAATGGCCAACAGAAAGAGTGGGAGTGGCAAGAGATAGAGGGGTGAAAGCAAACTTAGCAGAGGGAACAAGTCAGCCAACAGCTAACGGATATGAGGGACGGTTTGATATTTTAAATACACTAAATAATTAAGCTGATTGCTGCAGTAGCAAGGCTTTGTATTATCTGTCTCTGTAGCCAGTAGGCTAGTATTATCATTGTATAGTTTCAATAAATAATTTTTTCTCCATGTATGTTACTTTAAATCATTGTCCATCATTTACTCTCCAGGTTCGTTTGATGATCTCAGACACCGCCAGACACAAGCTTCTGGTTCTCTCGGGGCAATGCTCTGAAAACAGCGGGGAACTAATTCTTCAGTCTGGATCTTTCTCTTTCTTCAACTTCATAGACATATTCACTGATCAAGAGGTGAGCCAACTTGATGATTTTTGTTTTATAAGCACCCAAATTTGACCTGTAATGGGATATTTTGTGATGTTCATACAACCATGTTGTTGCCATGAAAAAAATGAAAATTGTTTTACAATGTTGGTGATTTTCATGTTTTACATTAGTGGAAGGCTTCCATTGTCTTTTTATAGAATGAGAACATTTAATATTTTTGACAGTAAAACCCATTCAAAAAAGCTCCCATGTTAGCATTGCAATAGTCTAAAAACATTCACACAGTACAGGTGTTTAGATAAACACATACTAAAACAATGCACTATTCATTTCATTACGGACTCTGACATATTAAAAATGAATGTCACATAATTTTTCTCATGCACAGATTGGTGAATTGCTCAGCACCATACACCCGGCAAACAAAGCCAACCTAACACTGTCCTGCCCTGAACAAGGCGAGTGGAAAAACTCCAACTTGGACAAACACAACCTGCAGGACTTCATTAACATGAAACTAAACTCCACTCTCATACTCCCTGAAATGGAAGGCCTCTCGGAGTTCACAGAGTATTTATCTGAATCAGTAGAGATTCCATCTCCTTTTGACATGTTAGAACCACCAACCTCAGGTGGATTCCTCAAACTTTCCAAACCATGCTGTTACATTTTCCCTGCTGGTAGCGGTGACTCTGCTCTCTTTGCTGTCAATGGCTTCAACATGCTCATTAACGGTGGCTCGGACAGGAAGTCGTGCTTTTGGAAGCTGGTGAGACATCTAGACCGGGTGGACTCCATCCTCTTGACCCACATTGGTGACGACAACCTGCCAGGCATCAATAGCATGCTGCAGAGGAAGGTTGCAGAGATTGAGGAAGAGCAGTCACAGGGCTCGACAGCTAACAGCGACTGGGTGAAGAACATGATTTCTCCAGATATTGGTGTTGTGTTTTTGAATCTTCCTGAAAACCTGGAGAACCCTGAACCTAATTACAGAGTGCGTAGGAATGTTGAGGAGGCAGCGTTCACTCAGCAGTTCCTCACCAAGCTAAATTTGAGGTTAGAGCCCTTGCAGAGGCCTGTTGGAAACACGATAGAACCACTCATACTTTTTCAGAAAATGGGCGTTGGGAAGCTTGAAATGTATGTCCTTAATCCATCAAGGAACACCAAGGAGATGCAGCACTTCATGAAGCAGTGGACAGGTAGTGAAAAAGACACCGCTTCCATTTTGCTGCCAAATGGAAAAGAATCTGAGTTCCCCGTCTCCTATTTGACTTCTATCTCTTCACTCATTGTGTGGCACCCTGCAAATCCCTTAGATAAGGTTGTACGTGTTCTCTTTCCTGGAAATGCCACCCAGCATCACATCTTTGAAGGTTTAGAAAAGCTAAAGCACTTGGACTTCCTGAAGCAGCCGGTTGTCACTCAAAAAGCAATGTCTTCTAATATGCCGTCAACACCAACACTGAAGCAAGCTAAGATCAAACACAGAACAGACAGCAAAGAGAGCCTGAGGTCTACCCCAAAGCCATCACCAAGCAAAAGCATCAGAAAGGATTCAAAAGAGGAAGCACCAGAAAAAGCAAAGACAGATGCAGAATCATCTCATGAAAAAACACCAAAGACTGAGAAAAAAGAAAAGCCCCCGCTGAAAAAGGAAAAGGCCAAAGCACCTGAGAAAGCAAAGGCGGAGCAAACAGCCCAAAATGAGACTCCAGAAAAAAAGAAGTCTGAACTAAAACCCAAATTTGAAAAGATTGTTAAAAAGGAGACCAAGGTGTCTGCGGAAAAGAAAAAAGAGGTTAAGAAAGAAGTTGCAAAGAAAGATGAGACACCCAAACATGACGTTAAAAAGGATGAAAAAGCAAAGAAAGAGGAGGTAAAGAAAGTTATAAAAAAGGATATTAAAAGAGACTCACCTATGAAGAAGAAAGAAGAAAAGAAAGAGCAAAAGAAAGATGTCAAGGTGCCCTTTAAAGACATAAAAAAGACATCCTCCATGGGTGAAGAAAAGAGTCCAGCACCAAAACCAAAACCTCTGAAAAAAGACAATGCTTCAAAGAAAGATGCAGGAATCCCATCAAAGTTAAAAGAGAAAGGTAAGGTACAGATGACAAAGAAAGAGACAAAGGTGGATAGTGACAAACTTGCAGCAGGTGCAGTTGCTGTTGCAGAGGATCCAGAAGTAGTAAGATCTCTGATGTCCACACCAGAGGACCTCACTAAGGACTTTGAGGAGCTTAGAGCTGAAGAGTTGGTGGAGGATGATGCGACTGTGCCACAAATTAAGGAAGAAGAGGCTGTGATGATCCACCATGAAGAAATAATACAAACCAAAGAGTCACCTGAGGCATTAGAGTCTGTGGATGAGGGTATAACCACAATGGAGACCGAAGGGGACAATGGAGAGACTCCAGAAGATCAAATTCTTAAGGGAAAAGTCAATGGTAGTGTAAGTGAGAAGTTTGAAGATGAAGGCACTGTGATGGAGGAGACATCAGAGGGAGGGGATTATGAAGAGAAGGGAGAGACCGAAGAAGTTTATGAACCACAGAGAGTGGAACCAGATAAAGATAAGCTTACTCCCAGTGAAGATGAACACCAAGAACAAAATGAATCAGTCGAACCAGGAGACAGTGTCGAAGACAATGAGGACGTGACAAATAAAAATGTAGAAGATCAGCATGCGAGTGAGAGAGAAATAGAGAAACATAACCTGTTTTTATCAGCCTCACCCAAAGTGTCCTCACCTGTTTCTCCGGCTGCATCTATCCATGACGAAATGTTTCCAGTTGGCTTTGAGAGCTCAACAGCCTCGGATGATGAGAACCAGGATGAACCCCCTGAAGATTACACTGCCACCTCTGGTCACACTCAGTCCACCATTGAGATTTCCAGTGTGCCTACTCCCATGGATGAGATGTTGACTCCTAGAGACATAATGAGCGACGAAAACACCAATGATGAATCTCCTTCACAGGATGTTGGCAGGTTTGGGACATCAACATCTGGAGAGTTTGAAAGGAAGAAGCTGTCTCCACTTCAGGACATGCCAGGGTCAGATCACTCTCAGAGTGATGCCACAGAAGGTCAGGACTACAACCATTCCGCTTCCACAATATCTCCCCCTTCATCACTAGAAGAGGATAAATTTGTTAAGGGGTTTCTGTCTGAGGGAAAAGCTGAAGAGTTAGCAACAGCTCAAGATTCATGTGATAAGTACAACACAAACTCTGCTAGACTCAGTTCAACTTCAACAACATCGCCTCTTGTACGTTCTCCTTCAGTGGACCACAAGGACAAGTTGGATTATCCATCACTGTTTGCTGCTCCAATAGAGCTGTCCAGCACACTGGCAGGATGCGCCAGAGCAACGGCTGATCCCTCCATTAGCCCAGATGACAAGACATTGGAAGGAGCTAACTCGCCTCAGTCCTCTGGTCACACACCTTACTATCAGTCACCAGTAGATGAAAGAGCTGGGGCTCTACCACCTGTGTCAGAAGACGAAGCACAGGGTCCTGTAATTGTGGAGGTTACAAGCGATAAAGAGGATTTCTCCAATAAAGGTAGCCCAGAGCTTATCGAGCCAGAACCAGAAAGTTCTTCCACTGCAGAGAGAGTGATGTCCTCTCCAAAAAGCCCACATCCAACTGAATCTGATTCCCCAACAAAGACAGAAAAGTCACTCTTTGATATTGATCATAAGAAATTTGGAGATTCAGTCTTGTCCTCAGCACCAATGATCAAACCCGAAGACACTAATCCTTTCACAGCTTTCAAAGACGAGAGTAAAATGTCCATTTCAGAGGGTACCACATCAGACAAGTCAGAAACCCCTCTGGAAGAGGTGGTAGCAGAAGATACATTTTCACATTTAGCTTCAGCATCCACTGCCTCACTGGCCACCAGCTCCTTGCCAGAACCCACGACTGACTCTCCTTCTCTTCATGCTGAGATAGGCTCTCCTCACTCAACAGAAGTAGATGACTCTCTGTCTGTCTCCGTGGTTCAGACCCCAACCACCTTTCAGGAGGCTGAAGGTTCTCCATCCAAGGACGATTGCCCGAGACCCATGTCTATCTCCCCAGATATCTCACCAAAGACAAAAAGCAGAGCACAGGACACAAAATCACCAGAGCACTCCACCATGTCAATAGAGTTTGGCCAGGAGTCTCCTGACCACTCCTTAGCTCTGGACTTTAGTAAGCAATCTCCAGAGCATCCATCTGTGGGAGGCAACTCACATGCTACAAAGAATGGCCCGACTGAGGTTGACTACAGCCCCTCAGATGAAACACATGAAAGACCATCTGAAGGCCATAGTTCCACAGTGCAGAAGCCTTTGTTTTTTGATGAGAGCGATTCAGTCCTTGCCGCTGCTGCAACCCCATCAGATGCATCTTTGTCCACTCCCTCTGTGACAACCCCATGCCAGATGACAGAGATGCTGCATGCCGTGGCTGAGCAGACAGATAAGTCTCCTGTCACCCCAAAGGCATCCTCTCTTACCCACTCTCCCCATTCCAATGAGCCATCCCCAGTGCTAGGAGGTCTCCCAGCTAAAGACAGTAACAGCCCAATTTCACCATCTGTGGAGGGCTTTCTTAATAAATTAGACACACAGCAGAAATGTGACAAGTCACCCTCACCTCCCAAAGCTGCTTCCCCATCATCGCCTTTTACCTTTTCAAAAGAAGAAACCGTTTCCCCGGTAAAGGAGACTAATCCCTTTAAATGTGAGGATTCTACACTTGAGGCAAAATCCCCTGTGAGTCCCAAAGTTCCCTTTCCATCATATCTACCTCTCTCCTCCAATCCGCATCAGTACAATTTTGCCTGTGGCTCCAGGGACCCAGACTCCACAAAGAAGAGCCCCTCTTCTCCATCTAAGACAGATGTTGACCTCTGCCTAGTCAATTCATGTGAGTATCGTCACCCCAAGACAGAACTGTCCCCATCTTTTATCAACCCTAAACCTCTAGAATACTTCATCAATGAAGCGAATGCCATGGATGAGGAGAAACCTTTGGCCAAGTCAGGAGGAGGTCCCCCACCTCCAGGAGGTAAACTTTCTGCCAAGCAGTGTGAGGAGACCCCACCCACATCCATCAGTGAATCTGCCCCCTCCCAGACAGATTCAGATGTTCCACCAGGGACAGAGGAGTGCCCTTCCATTACAGCAGATGCTAACATTGACTCTGAAGACGACTCTGAGACTCTGCCTACTGACAGAACGCTGACCTACAGGCATGTTGACCCTCCTCCGGTGGCACTCAGGGACTCCGCTCCATCTTCCGGCCACCATGATGTATGCATGGTGGACCCAGAGACCCTCAAGGCTGAAGAAAACCTCCACAATGCAAATACAGATGGAGAAGAAAAGCCCAAAAAGAAAAAGCTCTTGAAAAAGTCTTCCTCGCCAACCAGGAAGAGTGCTCTGTCAAAAGTGAAGGACACAAAGAATTCCTCTCCTAAGAAGAGTGTTGGAGAAGGGAAAGATGCCAAAAATGCAACCAATACCTCCGCATCCAAAGTTGTAAAAAGTGCCACTTCAGGTGAGTACTATTTACTCATTGTCATCATTTAGATCACTTTAAAAAAATTTGCCTCACTTTTTCTCACTTTTGTTGAGAAATAACTAATCATATCATCATCAATTATAATCAGCATATGTGTCTTGCCTCTTTCAGGTACTGGCAGTGGAAAGGTATCAGGTGGGGCATCTCTGCCCAACTGCCCTCCAATGTACATGGATTTGGTTTACATCCCTAATCATTGCAATGCCAAGAATGTGGATGCAGAGTTCTTTAAGCGGGTGCGCTCCTCTTACTATGTGGTCAGTGGCAATGATCAGACAGCTCAGGAGCCCAGTAGGGCTGTCCTTGATGCAGTGCTAGAAGGAAAGGCCCAGTGGGGAAACAATATGCAAGTAAGTATTAATCTGATTATGGAAAAGTGTAAAAAAATATATGAGTTCCATGTTTTATTTTGTTTTATTCTCTTGTGATTGACAATTTGAATAACAGCATACAAAATATACTTATCCTCGCCACCCACTCAGACATAAAAAAAGAAAAGATGACACAATAACCACAATATACAAGACCGTACAACAAAATAATAACAAAATAGACACATTGTAAACCAAACAAAAACCTATGTATAATAACTACATTGTTTAATTTTGAGCTTCTATTTGAGATATTTTTAAGTCCACTTTGTAAATGCCACCACCCCAAATTCAGGTCACCCGGAACGGATTGAATATATATATATAATATTCAATAGATTTATTAGTTATGACCACATTTTTGTAATGATTTATAAATGAACTTTGGCTGACTCTATGGTCCTCTGTTCATCACATTTGCATTTAGATTGGAAAGTAGTATATAACAGGGGTAAATGAAAACAAATAAATTGGAATAAACCAGCCTTAAATAATTTTCATGCCAAAAATTTAAAAGGCTTTCATAAATAAGATTTTTACATTTTCATTTCTCTGTGAAAACCATGCTGGTAATACTAGTGAACTCTGCATGTAAACATCAAAAGGGAAGAAGAGACAGAAAGACAAAGAAATACTTTGGGTTGTAAGCATGATGCTTGAAATCTCTGGATGCTTGAACTTAGAAACCTCCCTCCTCTCTGGTATCAGGTCACTCTGATTCCAACCCACGACACTGATGTGATGAGGGAGTGGTACCAGGAGACCCACGACAAGCAGCAGGAGCTCAACATCATGGTCCTGGCCAGCAGCAGCACTGTTGTCATGCAAGATGAGTCCTTTCCGGCTTGTAAGATAGAGATGTAGGCCTGTTCAGCGAGCGATCACAAGGCCTAGTGACTGATAATGAGAGGGATCATTAGTTGAGAAATAAAACAAACCCATGTTGCATTAAACCTAAGCAAACTCTTATACACATATGCTAACATGCTACTTCTTGTGTAATAAACCCTGAAAAATAATCTACAATAAGGACATAACACTAATACAAATTAGCTTTGAGGGGCTCCATGCAAGGTCGAATGTTTTCTATATAAAGTAAGACATTGACATGGTGTTATCTGATATGTTGGTATAAATTGATTGTGCTGGTAAGGAATTAGAAACCAAAAACTAGCCACATTATCATCGTCCAATTAAGATAACTCTCATACAGATCAAATAATAATGTTGTTGTTGATGTATTAAGTTTCTGCTGCATCACCAGATCAAAGTATATGAGAGCTTTTAATCAATTTAACTGCTGTCAAGTAACAAATCATCCTGACATATGTTATTTTCTTGAATAATTGCTGTTATCCACACCAAAGGATAAAACAACATGTTTTCTGTTATTGCCTTAGGGGAGTCAAAATGAATGTATACGAACTGGTGCAACTAGAAGAAGATTGGGCGCGTAACTACACACCAGAGGTCAATCCCAATTACATACTTGAATTATGGTAGATATAAATTAACTTAATAGGATGTTTTACACAGATCACCATTAATATGATGTTTGACTTCATATTCATCAAGGGTGAGACAAAGCGCCCCTACCATTGTGAAACTGTGTTTTTAAGTCGGCTGGGTTTTATTTGATTAAAAATGAACGTTTTAAATCTGGGATATGTTGCTGCTGATGTATAAACATGAGTTAATTATGTTACTTTTAATTTATTGAGCTCGATTGTCCAGATAGCCTTTTACACGGTGCAACAGGAAGTTGGTTCAGAATGCTCTCCCTTGCTACTTTTGCAACTTGTAAAATCTTATCATTTTCCACAATGGTTTTCAGAGGATTGGCTTTGATTTCAGATCGTCTGTTTTATTTACTTTATTTATTTAAATAAGAGAAAATCAAATATTATTTCTTATGCCCGTTTTTGATGTAGTCATTGAGTTATGGGGGAGCTAGTCTTTTACCGTTGTAAAGCTGGTGAGGCAGGATATTTTCATAAACCTTAAAATGTCTTTTTTTCTAAAGCATTGTACTATAATTATAAATAGCTTTGTGGTCGACGAAGTGGTTGGAAGATATGAATGAAATGATATTTTCTCTTTTCTTAATGGGGATTTTTCTCAGACTTGAATTAACAACAGGGCTAGGCTAACTAAATAAATGTAAGGAGCATTTTATGATTTGTGCAAGTTTACATTTAATCAAATGGCGCACAACATGCACTGGCATCAATATACAACTCAATTTACAGTAGATTTTCAGATTTAAGGCTGAAAACTTCTTATGGCAAAAGAGCTTCTCCTCTCTAGCTGGGATGAAAAGGTATCAGAGTCCAGTAGAGGCGTAGTCTTGAGAGCAGTGGCACACAGAGATGAGAGTGAGTGGCTTGTGTGTTATAAATGAACATATGTAAAAGAAAAACTAGTCACTTTAAACACATACATGACACAAACCAGACTAACAGTACAGAGGCCATTGATCAACTTTAACAGGCCACCTTCTAGACGAACATTTAACAATTCACAACTGGAGATTACAGGCTTGATACTGGGCTATTCAAGCGAATCACCAAGCTCACCAGATTTTTCTGATGTGAGGTGTTAATCATACCACTATAGACCGGGTTTTTCTGCAGGGGAACCTCAAACCAACACCATGAATAACAACAACTCTGAACTGACATTTCTCTTGAACTGACATTTCTCTTTTCTCTGTCTTTTTTCTCTACACTTCCTCTCTTTCTCTCTCTGTCTATTTATCTCTGCCTTTTTCTCCTTATCTTTCTCTTGGGAGAACTTTAGTAATGTTTGTCTGCAGCTGTGTGGTATATTTGTCTTGTGACCTTGCATCCTTTGTGCCCCTTTCCCCAAACTCATATGTAACTTATAGCAATTAGTTTCAAGTGAAAGTATTCCTTAGTGCTTTCTGATGTTTGTGTGCAATATTTCCTCTACCCACATGGTGAATCTGATGTAGGAGGAACCACTACTAAATGACAAACATTCAAAAACCACCACAATAAAAGCTGTTGTGAAAAAAAAGATTTGTGCATCTGTCATTTATTTAAAAAAAAAACTATTTCAATCAGGAGAGACCTCTCCTGATTGAGCACACCTTTATTGAAGTGTGCTCGATAACGGTAAATGATAGTCTTTGGTGATTAGACCCAAGCGTGACATAATCAAATTCCCATTGTGACGTCGTCATATTTAAATGGGGCTGAGTATGTAAGATACCCCCTTGGTGGAGTCTCTGATGAATGCAGAGGATGCTAAGATCTGGATGAAATGAGAATAGAAGAGCGTGGTCTAGTGAGCTCAAACCTGGGAGATAGAATTAATGACCTGGAGGTGAACGGGGAGGAGGAGGGTTGCAACGATTCACATTGAAATGAGGGCTGACAGCAACAGAGTGGAAAACATTTAAATGTTGACAGCAAGAATGCAATTGGCAGATAGAGATTGTGGTCAAACCTGATTGGTTTAACTAAAAGAGTAAACGCCCGCTAATCAGCTGATAATTTGAAGCAGGAGGAGAGGGAGAGTGAGGTGGACATAAGTAAGTACATCATCTTCCTGGCTAAGCTTACGCTAAGCTTGATATATTTGTATGTTAAAGACAGTGTGTAATTTTAAAGATATCACAAATCCAAATATCTCACTTAGAAGTGAGTATTGATTATATAAAATAGTTTTGCTGCCCAAAGAGCAAATGCCCAAACAAGTTACACCTTTAAAATTTGTATAAACAAGACTGGAGTCAGCCATGATCACGCTAGCGTCTGTGTGAGTCTGTACGGTGTTGTGTTGAGCTAAATGCTAACATCAGCATGGGAACATGCTGACAATAACAATGCTAACATTCTGATGTTTTGCATGTAAAATGTACATAATGTTCCCCATCTTAGTTTGGCATGTTAGCATGGTGATATTTGCTGAATAACACTAACCACAAGTGTGCTGAGGCTGATTTGTTTTTGGTTTTACAGGTATTTGGTCATAACCCATTGCATTTGACACATATTCATTTTGACCTGCTGATGTTAATATAATGTTACGTCTCCAAGTTCTTACAGTTCATCCTGAGGGAGACATTAATGCCTGTAACAATTTTCATAGCAATTCATCCACTTTTTGAGATATTTCCTTCTGGACCAAAGTGGTGGTCCCTCTGACTGACAACATTCCCAAAAACCATCTCCACTGTTATGATACTATAGAACACAATATTGGCAGCAAAGTTAATTGTTGTTTCTTTTGGCGTCCTTGGTGAAGAGTGTCCCCGAGAGCAAGACAGGATTGATGAGACGTTCTAGGTCCCTCAGAGAGATAAGGTGGGGACAAAGACTAAACTTAACAACGCCAAGATAAAAGCTGTGTGTGAGTGTTTTGACATTGTTCTTGACTGTGGGTCAAGGAATTTGCCTGACTTTGTGGTTTAAACCTTGTGGTGTGTCGTTTATCATGGATGTATGGAAATTGTTTGAATGTTTTAGCCGTAACACTAGGTATGGCAATGTTAGTCGGTCGGTCTACTACTTTGGTCCAGCCTGAATATTGCTTCTGGACGGATTGTCATAAAATTATGTTCATACATTCATGATCAACACCTGCAAATGGAGAACACGTAAAGTGGCTGCAAACAGCACTAGCTTGTACTCCACTTCTGCTTCTAATGCAAAGGAAAATAAAAAAATATATATATGAAACTAAAATTATATAAAGATACTGCATGTAGAACATAAAACATGTCATTAGAAAACGTGTGTATTTAGCCCTTCCAGTATGCCGTGAACTAAAGAATCTGTTAAATCAGACACCCCAGGGACACAGGGAAAGCAGAGACAGGTCTCAACAATTCAGCATCCATTTGCTGTACAGTGGGGGTGTCAACATGTCTGATGTCTGATCCAGTTGCTCAGAGCTGTTTCAGTAAATATCCTGCACACTAGTTAGTGGAACGCTTTTATATTTCCTTCCAGATAGTATTACATTATTATACACAAGTTATGCAAATGAGAGAACATGCCTACTATTTATCCAACCCCAACACTCTTCCACAGGCGTTTATGATTTAGTACAAAATCA
This sequence comes from Etheostoma cragini, assembly GCF_013103735.1. NCBI lineage: Eukaryota > Metazoa > Chordata > Actinopteri > Perciformes > Percidae > Etheostoma > Etheostoma cragini. The sequence continues at coordinate 19,110,223 of NC_048422.1, read as the reverse complement.
GACACTGAGTAAATAGGCAGGCATATAAATGTATGTCATAGATCTTGCTATAGATGGAAGCTAACCTATTTAATTGTCTTTCAAGGGCAGTGGCTTTACAACAATGGCACATAGTCTGACACAGTTATCGGTACCAGCCGTTTTTCTTTTTTCTTCAGTTCCAAAAGTGTTTCAGTGGGGACATTTATTAATGGTGATGGGACACCCCAGGCAATTTCCAAAACCAAAGGGAAGTGCATGCAGGGATAAATCAAAGAGCATGTAAGAGCTACTAGCTGTCGGCCGAACCTGGCTGTTTGGGAAATCAAAGTCTAAGTGTTAAAATAGACCTTCCCTACAAACAACTCTATATTTCCCTGTTGATTGGTACATTATTTGAGCAACTCACCATGGGCTACAAGACTGCCTCCACACTTAATCCTTTAGATGAGCTTTATGTTGGAAAACCTGCTTTTAAATACAGGCGAACACGTACATATGCACAGGGAGAGAAACCCACTGAGACACACACACACACCTTGCAGGATTTAATAAATTATCCAAGGCCCTGTGTCTGATTGGCTGAGCAAGCAATCTTGCCAGGATGGGCTGAGATCTTGTTGCCAAGGCAACAGTGGGGAACTCCCTTTCCCAGCCCTATTTTCTCTGTGTAAGATAGGCTATCTTTGGAGTTACTTTAAGAAGCACCTTGAGCATTGTTATGAATCTACTCCATGAGTACGTCTTTAAAGGGTTGCAGGTTTGGTAATTATGTTTCCACAGAAGTCTTTTCACTGCTTGCAGTGATTAAATTATTAAAACCTGTATTGTAAAAAAAAAAAAAAACATTTGATTATATTATAAAAAGTTTCTCATGCATACATTTTTACATAATAAACAACTGAATAAGACTTCTATCAGTGTAAAAGTATAGTTATACTATTATATTATATATGATGATAGATAGATACTTTATTCATCCCGAAAGAAAATTGTATTCATATAAACTTTTATATTATTCAGCATAGTTACAAGGGGTTAGGAGGAACCTAGTTACATTTCAAATGTGTGACCGCAACATCACATAGAAAATGCAGCAGAACTCCTTGCTGTCCCAGTTATGTAATGCTGTGTAGGTCAGTGGATACACTAACTAGTGGCAAGGTTTGGTGTCCACTGAGGACTCCTATACTAGTGTGGGAGTGAAGGGAAACAAAAATCTCTATAAATGTGATGATAGTTGTACTTTACTTATGCTAACAAAAAATAATACCAAAAATAATTACTGTGCAAGAAATTCTAAACTGTTTGGCTATTAAAACAAGGATGCCTTTTTACACAAAATTGTATAAGTCTATAAGTTAATTTAGTTTAAAGGTTTTCTTTTGAGTCTCTTGCAATACATAATAAAAAAGAGTGTGACTATTTAAAACAGTTACACTCTTCTTAAAACGTGTTTTGGATGTGGAGTTTGAATGTCTCCTATAAACTTTGTCTTGTTAATTATTCCGTTAATTAAGTGCAAAATGCAGTAGGCCTATTGCCAAGTTCAGACTCTGGGGACTCTAAAGCATCCAGAGGATCTGGTGTGATAGTTGTATTACACAGGGGAAAGCTCTTACATATTTTACAAAAAATGTAAAGTAAAGGTACTTTATTGTCACATGCACATACATGAAGCAACATTCATTCTCTGCGTTTAACACATTCCTCAAGGGAGTAGTGGGCAGCCATTTACAGCGCCCGGGGACCAACTCCAGATCTGAGCCCGTGCCTTGATCAAGGGCACTGACTGGAGAACCTAGTATACAACTATTTTCATTTAAAAATAAATGGCACCTTAATTGATTTAGAATTAATATTGGTATTGTTAATATTGGGTGTATTTCCCTGTTGTGGCTTGATTTGCATTCTGAGGGTATATCTAAAAGTGTTTCTAAATAACAGTGACAACCAATAGGCTACCACTAAAGTTCAAATTCAAATTTATTTGTATAGCACCATGCAAAAGCAGTTGAAACGGCATAAAAACTAAATCAGACAGCAAACATGTAGGCCTACAAATATACAGAGACATCTATGCATACATAGACTTATGAAGATAGTGTGTTCTCCCCATGCTCCAGTGCTCCCACCAACAAAAAACATGTACTGGCTCGGATCTGGAGTTGGTCCCCGGGCGCTGTAAATGGATGCCCACTGCTCCCGTGAGGGATGGGTTAAATGCAGAGAATGAATTTCGCTACTGTATGTGGAAATAACATGTACTTTATTGTCACAAACATGTAATTTATGACAATAATTTATTGTCAAAGTACCTTTTCCTTTAAAAATAGCCTATTGTATTTAAATACTGTAAATAATAGCCTATAAGGCCACAAGAGCATATTTGCTTGAGTTTCTATGTCCACTGCGTTGTGTCCCAAACGTCCAACTTGGCTGTGGAGATAGATCCTGGCAGCAGCAAAGCGTTTGTCTGAGACAAGAGAGGGGCCTTTAAAATGCAGGGCAACAGCGCCACCTGTAGGTTAAAATAGCAAAACCTTTTTGTGAATAAAATGCTTCAACGGCGCCGTTTTGACATGAAATGGAACAGAGCTCTATGTAACAGAGTATACATAAATGACAATATCGTGTATTCGTACCATGGATGTATCAAGAGATTATTGCGCCGGATCACAGGGCGCCGCCATATTGGATGAAACCAAATTGCGTGCTTTGTATTACAAAATCAAAACAAATACCTACACACAGTGTTTTCGTCCAGTTAAAGTACTCTTAGTCATCACGTGCCAGTACGTTTTAAATTATTTTTCACTAGTTGGGTAGCAATCGTCGTTTTCAAACACTTTAATATCTCCAACTGCACCCCCTTTGTTTTCCTTTCCATGGTACAGTCAGTGGGCACCATGGCGCTGGCGAGGATTGGTAAATGTTGTCGGTCGTTAGTACATGATCCCTCTAAAGGACTGTTTTGTGGTGTTTTACAGCCAGGCTGGATAGACGGCTGTGTAGGAGGTAGGACAAATAAAACTCGTTAATAAGTGTCAGATAAACAGGTGACCGTTGTTGACTGGCTGGTTACACAGGCAGATAAGCTACAAAAGCAGCTTGCAAATAACTCACGTTTACAAAGAGACTGTAGAGTGACTTTAAATGGCTTTAGCTTTTCTGAAAAATCCACCAAAACTTGATGTCACTGTGTTTTGCTTGCAGGGTTTGTAGCAGCTTGCATGCTGGCCTTTTTTTAGTTTTTGTTTAAACGTTGAGTCATATGGTATTATATGTACATGCTATCCAGCTAGGCTATGATGGCTTCTTAAGTGATTAACCATTGATGAAATTCATTTTTGGTGTTTTTTTCCCCCAAAGGAGATAACTGTCAGGAAATTTTACCAACTTTATTTTTCATCAGCCAATTCCACGCCATGTTTTAAGTACAAGTACATTTACTCAAGTACAATTTTGAAGTAGTAGTAGTTTCCATTTTATGCTATACTTTTACTACAATAAATTTTGGAGGTAAATGTTGTTTTTTTTAAATCAACTAATACATTTTTATATATTATATTTTGTTATTAGCATAAATTAAGATTGCTTATCAGCAACATATGAAGTAACTGAAATTAGCTCCACCTTTACCGGCTGCAACATTAAAATGATGGACACAATTATGTGTCACTTATTACATTATAATCCAAGAACATGATTATTCGAAAATGGGCCATTCTGCAGAATGAGTCCTTTTACTTCTGGTACCTATATTTTAGTAGTGGTAATACTTAATATACTTTAATTCAACATTGTAGTATTGCTACTTTTACTTGAAGTTCTGAATACCTTTTTCACCACTAGTTATTGGAAACTGGTTTTGTCTGCAGCTAAGAGGCATCTCTTGTCAGAAGATGTTATCAAACTACAAGACTTCCAGCAAAGGAAGCTGGCTGTGGCTCACCTTGTCACTGGAACAAAAGGTGAAGTAGTTTCCGCTATTGGCTTTAAGGCTGCATTTTTATGTCATGTGTTACAATACACACTGTACCGTAAGAGCTCATATTTTAACCAAATGTTTACAGGAAATTATATAGAGCTGTTCAGTCACAAGCTTCAAAGGAATGAGCTGATACTGAGAGATGAGCTGAAGCTTCTCCTTCACTTGTGCCAGTCTGCAGATGACATGATGATAGCAAGAGATGCCATTTATAGGTATAGTACATCCTTAATTGGCAATTTTGCAAAGTGTAAAGTATGCAAGTAAATGATTTCAGAACAAAAAGTTGTCTAATCCCCTCCTTTTCTCTAAATTGCCTTTTACAAACATTAGAAGGAAGAAAATTTGATTTTACCCATTCAACGGAGAAAAACAAATGTCTTCAATGGCTTTAACTATCATCATGTATCACGTTTCTGAATTATGTATATTGCTCCTTTAATTTGCACTCACAAGGTACCATGCAGAGAACCGGAACTTGGTGTATGGAGAGTTTAAGTTTGGTCCTCTCTTCATGAGACTGTGCTATGAGCAGGGTCTGGAGGACTTGGCTGCTGCTACAATTACAGATAAGGTAAATGTTGAATTAACCAAAACCTTTACTATTGCAACAATGTCATAAGGGGCAAAACTAAGACAGGATTAATACTTTCTAAGAGCCAACATGGACTGGTAACATATCCTCTCACTTGTCTGAACAGAGTATGAGAGAATTTTTCAACGACGCAACCTCCTTTAACATCGCCTTAGACATGTTATTCACAAAAGGATCTCATGAAAGTAAGTGACAGATTAACCTCCTAGTTTTTTTTTCCTGAAATTATTATCACATGTGTATACTTTGGCTATTGCAGATGCCCTGGAGGTACTAAGAACTATGAGGAACCAAGGTGTACCATTCAACAAAGACACATTAATACTGGCATCTGGTATTTGCTATAAACTGGTAAATGATCTGTACAGTTTTATTAAGTCTATTTTAAAAGGACAGTCCCAAGAGTTATGTTTGTTTTAAGATGTCCAAACTCTTCGGTTTGAGTTAAGTTTCTGTTTTATGTTGGTCAGGACACGGCGGAGTCTTACAGGATCTGCACTGCTCTAATAGAAGAGGGGCAGACCAAAGGGAACTTGATCCCCAGACATGCTTACTGTTTTGCTGTAGCATTTGCACTTAGACGAGTAAGTTGTATCTTCTTCTTATATATATTTTTGTCATGCAGAAAGATGTGAATAATATTACATAATCAATAATCTGTTTGTTTTTTGTTCCAGAATGATATCGTAAAGGCACAGTCATTGTACTCAAAAATAATGAGCACTGACAGCAAATTATGCCAAAATTTAAAGGTAATGATGCATCATATAACTGTGGTATTTTTTTCCTTGCTGTTGTTCAATGATTAATATATCTTTTTTTTTTATTGTGATTTAGGTTATAATACTGGCAAGGTCAGGAGCGGTGACGGATGCCATTTCCATACTGTCTGCAGCCATTTTGCTTAAAAGCCCTTCTTTTGTGAAGAAGCTTGAATTTTCTCAGGAGGTGGTAAGTCCTATTACACAAGACAGGATTCTTTCCCCTATTAAGAGGGGGTTTGTTTGAGGAGTTTTTCGTATCCAAAGCAAGAGTTGATAAGGACAGAGGGTGTTGTATGCTGTACAGATTCCTTGACTTTGAGGGAAATTGTGATATCGGGCTACATAAAGTAAATTGATTTAGACTTTACTTATGACCTGTTTCAGGTGGATTTACTGCGCTTACAGAGTGAGGGCGGACCATACATGATGAAAGTGGAGCAGGTAATCACTCATCTTGAGCGAGCTGATCAGGTGACCCAGCAGACCATCGATGGCATGCTCTGCCACACACCCACGGGGAAGAGGAAACCAGCGCTAATGATGGAGGAGAGGAGGACCAGCCGAAGGACTCTGAAGCCACTACAGTCCACTCTGCTGTCGGAGTGAAAGAAGCTGTGTGTCATTGCAAAGTAGATCAGTCAAAAAACACTAGTCTCGTATTCCCAGACCTTCCTCTACAACGCTGTAATTTGGGATGGGAGAAAAACGCTCTGGTTCATTGGCATTTCTTTAAACCACTCACAATTGTCTTGGGTGAAGCTAACTGTTGAGTGGAGCCATGGTGCCGTTGCAAAATAATCTCGGGAAGGAACTTGTTTTGGTGGAACTAGGTTCCAAAATCAACTTTTTTGTCCACCAGTCAAATGGCTAGTGAATGATCCAATTTTACCAGCCACTCAATAGATAACCATTGTTTTGGACCCTGGTGGAACATATGTACGTTCAAAGGTTGTTTTATTCGTGCAACAGAAAACTCAGATTTGTCAGAAAATCTAGCAGTCTGGATTTACCCTGCAGAGATCTGATGAACAGTTAACCATAGTTCTCATAAATCAACCAGAGTTTACAATTACAACACAAAGAAAGCGGAAGGTATTGGACATCCAAAAATGAACATCCAAAAAGAGTGACATCCAGCGGGATTTTTCCCAGCAGAATGAGAGCAATCTGGGAAGTTGAATGTCGTATAGGCTAAAAAAACACTAACTCTGGCTAGAGCCTACTTTGTCATGCTTATTGTATCTACCTCTCCTTAGAAAAAGACAGTGTCATCCATCTACGGACTGGACTTTTTTTTTGTGTTGCCCCTATCCACATTTGATGAAAAAGGTCAAAAATCTTCTTTTGTTCAGCAGATGCTAGCTGAGAGAATTTTACACCATCACACCAATGGCAATGGATTTCCTTGCAAAGATCTATGCATAGTATGTGATTTGGGAAGAATATGTTGTATATAAAAGTCTGACTGAGGGGTTAAAGATGAATCGGATATTTCATAATGAACAAGAAAAGAGTATTTGTCTTGCTTTGATGTTCTAGCGATGCAGGCAAAATTAGGTTTGTTTTGCAAATTTAAAGAATAGGTTCTCATTTTTTTCTTAAGTGTGTTTCAAAACAACACCCAGGCACCCAGATGTTAATGCAAGAGTTGTTGCCAGCTGTAATCACACCTCCTATTTATAATGGCCAATAAGAGATCCTTTCCTACAAAGAAATATGCCTACATTTATCTGAAGTTAATAAGAGGCTTCACCAGTCTGAGACAGAAATAATGTGGTTATCTTCCAAAATTACTGTCTTTTAGAGAGAGAAAAATTAACCAACCTTCTAGATGAAAAGAGATCTGCTGATTGATCAATTATTTTTAACCTGTTTCCCAAGTTGCAGCCCTGATTTCCAAATCCCAACAATGTTGGAAGCTTGTGCCAGCTTCCTGGAAAGGGGACAGAGTCACAACTTGAGAAATGGCTAAAAACCCTTTTGTCGTCCAGGTGGTAAGAAGAGTCTTTTAGGAAAGTGCACAAGAGAGGGACCTCTAGAGAACAATGGGAATGAACAGGGGTAATGCAGCAAGCAAAATCTGTTGTAGTGTTTATATGGGCACCTGCCTGTTGTGTTTTTTGTCTTGGAAAAGTGTGACCCAATCCTTAAAACAACCTTTCTAGAGTTGTTTTTTTCCTCAATAAAAGAATGGATGCTTTTCTCTGTGACTTAATGGTAATACATTAAAAGACCTAAAGTCATACCTGGCATGTCATAACTTCCATTGATATAAAAAAAATAAAATAATTCTCTGTATTTTCCGCCCCAACGACTTACACTATCATACTCATCAAATGTGTGGTAAAATACTCATTTATCCAAATCTGGTGATCGGAACCATAATCGGAACATGTAAACAAACAATGGTGCACATCAATTCCCTCCCACAATGCACCGCTACGTCGACTGAGCTACTAGGGAGGAGAACAACGGAGCAGCTAGCTACTTGAACCCAAACAAACAGTTATAGTCAGCTAATGGTGTACAGTTACAAGGTTGTAAAAAAGTGAGCTCGGTGTTTATTCGTCGATAACTATAAGATTAATAGAGCTTTCAGGGCGGATGCAGCTGTGATAAACACTCCTGTCGGCGGCTGGGAGGCGGTGCTCTTTAGCATTAGCTAGCCAGTTAGCTGTTCTAACCAACGGGAGAAGCTGTATAAAAAAAAAGCTGCTGGGAGCTTTTCGGCTTGCCACAAAACGAACACACAAAGGAAAGAAAACATTTTTTTTTTAAACGTAAAAGTTGAAATTAAATTTGGGATTACTGATAAGGACCGTTGTGTCGTAATATAAGCAAGTTAGTGGTTACTTTGTTGAGACCATAGCTTCTACTACATAGATTGACAAACGTTAGCTAAATTAATTTAGCTATTGTTAGGTCGTCTGAGGCGACATCTGTAAATACTGGATTTGGGTAGCTTTAGCTTACATAGCTAGAAAAACACAATGAGTACCGAGGCTGCAGCGTCCACTAAACCCACACCGGAGGATGATGGTATGACATGGTGGTACCGATGGCTCTGCAAAATAGCTGGAGTTTTGGGAGGAATATGTAAGTAACGTTAGTTATGAAAGTACATTTCTAATATCACTTGATAAGTAAAGAAATAAATGAAACTACGAGATAAATACGACTACTACTGAGTGTGCGGTGCAAATAACTTTGCCAGTTTACAATGATATTAAGTTTTTTGCTACTTTCTATGACATTTGTTGACTTTTCATCATACTTTTATGCAGTCTGTGTGTTCTCTTTTACATATCTGTATTAATATTATGGTTAGAGGAGAGACAGGGCAAAAAGGGCATCATATTACAATTTGGATAAGCGTGTTTTTGATTGTGTGTAAGCCTCCCTTCAGTTGCTCAGCCACGCCAGACAAAAGCTTTGTCACAGGCTACATTGTCCCTTCAATGCAGCAGCCACCTTTGGGCACCGCCTGTTTGCATGACTTGCTCATTCCATGACAGCTTGCTTGATTCCTCAATTAAATCTTTGTGATATGAACACAGTCCACCGCAGGTAGGTTTACTCTTTCCATCAGGAGTTCAGTGTGACACATTGATATTTACTGCTGGCTTTGCAGTTCTCCAGCAGCATTGCAGCTCTCCTTCACAGACTGACACCAGAGTCACGGTACCTGTATCACATGAACCACCTAGGGCACTGCATATTCAATGGCATCTGTATTATTAAGGAGGCTGGATGGTCTAAAGGGGCAGGATATGCTACATTGTTCTTCCACCGTTTGTGGCAGTGTGGGCTTGTCCCGTCTAAAGGTTTGCATGTCAGTGAAGATAGAAAATACGCATATTTACGCTCTCTTCTCAATGGATTTTCAGCTTGAGGCTGCTGTATTGGTGTATGGACCGACAGTCCAAAGTTTTAAAACACTAAGTGTTTTAGAATTTTGGTTCAATATTAAACATTGTTTTGAATACCACATTGAGTAAATAAAAGGCATTAGTAAATTAAGATTTGATTATGACTTATTATGAAACATTGGAAGAAATGGCTGGTGCTTTTTTGACATCTGCTTTGCTTCTCAGTCGTAAAAAAAAGGAATACATTAGTTGATGTTGATGGGGAAGTTTGACTAATAATAGATCTTTCTCACATTTGACATTTTGACTTGTTACAGCAGGTAAAGCACAGGTGAAACTAATAGTATGAATGATTGATTGCCTTGTTCGAGAGCTGAAACAACAGAAAACGAATCAGCAACTATTTTAGTGTTTTATTTAGGTTATCATTGTTTATTTTTATTTTTTTTAGAAATAAGTCCCACATTGCTGATTTTTTTGTGTTGTTTATAGTGTACAGTCAGTACTAACCAAGCCGTATATTAACGAAAAGTTACTATGTAGTTGTAGCTTTTAAAACATAAGTGACTGAACTGGATTGCTGATCATCCACATGTATCATCCTCAGTTCTATTGTGCCCTCTGAGATCTTTCACATACTATAAATAAAGTGCCAAAGCCTGATGGCCAGGCCTAATATTTTTACAATCTGTCATATGCTTTATCTTAATAGCAACCATTTTGTTTTTTGTTTTTTCTCTTTCCAAATCATGCAGCCTGTGCCATCTCTGGAGTGTGGAACTGTGTCACTGTGAACCCCTTAAACATTGCTGCTGGAGTTTGGATGGTGTAAGTCTTTAACACTTGTTACGCTTAATTTAATGTAGTATGCATATATTAGCTCATTTACATTCCATAGGCCAAACCATTTTTATAATCTGTTGGTATTGGGGAGATAAGACAACATACTATAAAATCACTTATTTAGGCTAGACAGAGTGCTGTACGCTATAATCATTTAAGCTCCAGTTTGCTGTCACATACACTATGCACAGTGGAACGGTTTTAAACAGCCTGATGATCATTTAATCTATTGAAGAAGACAACACTATTTGTTTGTTTTTCAGTTTGGCTAGGGAGTCACTGACTGAGACAGTCAGTTACAGAGAAAGATGTGAGCTGGTTCTATTTAAGTTTTACTGAACACCCACTGAAAGTCCCATACAAACTGTTGTAAATATGAATAATCAATCAGAGCTTTACTTTTCAAATGTACAGTTGTTATATACTGTATGTGTATTATGCACTTCTATCTATTCATTTTCATTCCTCTTTTTGTACGTACAGTATTATTTTACATTGATGTGAGCAGGAGTCTCATGTAGCCATGTGGCCCCACCTACTGCTCAAATGCAGATTTGTGGAGGAATTCTTGACATGAACATGTCATGCCAAAGATTTGCTCATATTTGAAGACTTTAGCATATGCCACAACAAACAGCCAACTGTGTTTTTTTTCCATGTTAAAACTATTTGCATTGGTAGCTTAGCTGCAATGCTAGCTAGAAATAAAGATTGATTCATACAATTGTCATGAAGACATTCTGCCCTTTGTATTCTTTACCCCAGTTCACAGCAGAATCAAAAGAGCCTTTTAGAACTGAAATGAGTGGTTGATTAATCATTTAAGTTGATCAACACAATAGGAACCAGCATATGTTTGTCTAATGAGATATTAAACTGAATGTTTTAGAAAATAGTTGGCAGATGATTGGATAATCAAACAGTCCAAATTCCACTTACCAGTTCACTGGAGAAACTTTCCTTCTGTTTTCATGACAATGAGCATGTGAGCCTTAGTGCTCCAGCCAAGCCCAATTTGAACACCTTGAATGGCAATGACCAAATAATTAGGGCTGTGCAATTAATCATATGTTAATTGCGGTCACAATTTTGTCTCCTAACGATCACAAAAACAATGCAATTGAGAAAAACAATTATTTTGAACATTACATTTTGCAAGTACTCTCTTATTTTGTCTTCTGTTCTGAACTATTTCACTGTTGTTTAAAGCGTAGTTTCTGTCTCCCCCACGAGTAATGACAACAAAACTGTTGGCGTGTCCACACGATACAAGCGATTAGGAATACAGAGAGTGGTTTGGAGCTGGTAGTCTTAATTAACATTAGACGCTTTCAGATCAAAGGGATTTTTTGCAGTTCTTAGAACATAACGTTCATAGAACCTTTTTATTCTCGTGTTCCAAATGGCCCAATTTTGGTGATGATTAAGTTCCTCTGACCGCAGTAACTCTTTTAACTCCTACTTCAGAGCAGGTTCTTTTCCCTTTTGACCTAGGTCTACGTTGATTGGTCCAATTGATAAATCATGCACCCAGAGCGTGCCATCTGTAGAAGCCATGCCATGTGTTTTAGCAAAACATTGACTACTTGAATAATTACTTGATTACACGAATGACTAAGAGAATGGGCGGAATGCTGAACTCTGAATAGTGGACTGAAGCAAAGGATCATATTATGCACAACAACAGCATTCTGATGGCCTCCTCCCTGCTGGTTTGTTGTATGTGGCGCTAACGTCATGTGCTGATGCATTAAAGACCGTTGCCGTGCTTGCGTCTCTCCCTTACCCTCCTCCCTTTGAAGGACGTTCATTAATATCAAAAAGTTAAAAACAAAGCTTTAAGTTCTATGAATGCAACATCTTTTGAAAAGTCACTAAGTAATCGGGTTCAATAATTGTGATTTCAATATTGATTAAAAGAATTGTGAGTATGATTTTTCTTCTTCTCCATAATCGAGCAGCCCTAAGCATAATGGTTCCATTCTACTCCGCTGCTGTGTTTAATGTCTTCCAGACTTGAGTTGTGTAGTATTTGAGATGGAAGTGCACAAGGTAATCCACTGCTGTGTTTGTGTCCTCTCCTCCTGGGTCTAGGTTAAATGCCTTTGTGCTGTTCCTATGTGAAGTCCCGTTCTGTTGCCAGTTCATAGAGTTTGCTAATGCAATAGCAGCCCGGGCAGACAAATTCAAACCTTGGCAGAAAGCCTTCTTCTACTGTGGGTAAGAACAAATTGAAAAATGAATTGCACACGGTTAATATCATCGGAGACTACACTTCACTGTATGAAAAATTACATTTTTGGAATGTGTCCAATACTTAATAACATTGTATAAGTTGTAGGACGTACTTTTGGAAATGTGGTTCTTTCAGCTACAACATGTACTTCATATGATTTACTGACTTCTCTGTTTTATCTCTGGTTGCTCATGTCCAGGATGGCTCTGTTTCCTGTATTCTTGAGTTTCTCTTTAACAACCCTGTTTGGAAATGCCATCGCCTTTGCTACAGGAGTTCTGTACGGCCTTGCATCTTTAGGCAAAAAGTAAGTCTGTTAGTAGTTTGTACCATGTAATGACGTTATATCAGAGAAAACATCAATTATTTTTTAGTAACTATTTGAATAAAAGCTGTACAAAAGACATTTTGTAATTGCTCATATCTCTTGATTTCTCACTCATAAAAACACTCCTAAAAGGTCATATTAAAACAGTCTCTTATTAATGCAGTATTCCCATTCCCATTCTAATTAATTAATATTTTTTTTGTATCATCTAACAACTCTAATGATCCTTTTGTGCATGGAAATTCCCTTCTGACAAGGTGAGCCATGTAAAAACCTTGCAATTAAACTGCCATCCTCTCTTGTCATACCCGCTTTATCTTTGTTTCTACCCACCTCTCCTTCGTCATAACTTTTTGTTACCCTCCTTCTCTCGCATCCTGTCTTCTTTTTTCTTTTCTTTCTCTCTCTCAGGGGAGACGCAGTGACTTATGCCAGACTGCAGCATCAGAAACAGGCAGATGAGGAGAAGATGACAGAAACGGCGAATGGGGCTCCGGAGTAAGGCATCTGCCTGTCTCCACCCTCCTCTTCCTCTACTTCTTCAGTTGTTGCCGCCCTCTATCCATCCTACCTCTTCCTCCATGCTTCTTTCCCATTTTTGTCACTACATAAGTATGGTACTGAGTTTACTTATTTACTTAAACTGCTGCATTCTTGTTGTCCTGACCTAATAGTATCCAAACAGATTAGTTTTGGATTAAGTCCATTATTTGATACTTGGCGTGTAAATGGAATCTCTCATTGGGCTCGATTCCATAGATTGTATGTTTAGTTTTTCATGATTTATGTTCTTCTCATGGGTTGTATTTAATATTATATTTCCCTTTGTTGTTTGTTGCTGGTGTCCGTTGTAAACCCTTTTTCTGCAAGAAAAAAGTGAGGTACATCTTTCCAGTCCAAGAACCTTTCAGGAAATCTGAAAACTAAATTAATGTGAATGTAAAATGTACATAATTAACTTAAGGTTATCAGGTTATTCACTATGACTTTCAGGCTGAATCAAATGTGTCTCGCTTGGAGAGTGAAGCCGGTGAAGATAAGTCCAATGGTAAAAGGGGGTTCAGGCTTGTTTCAGCAACAGACCCAAATATTGATAACAGCTATTTTGCAGCTCTGACCTCATTATCATTGGAAAGTATTTGCCAGCAGAGTTTCCAAAGCCTGTTGCGTTAACTTTCATTTATATGGGGGGTCTTATTAAACTCTATTGTAATATTTATTGAAAAAAAAACTACGTGACTTTGGACAGTTACTACAACAAATCTGTAAAAAGCCTCAAGTTTCCATGAGTTTTTTCTGCATTTGAGTCCCAAAATGTACCTTCATTGGACTACTTCTGAGTGAAGAAAGTAGGAGTGGTTTTGGTATTACAGTATTCCACCCACTGTGTGGACAAACTTCTGAATTGCAGCCTGAATGCATTTTAAAATACACATAGGCATTAGAGATATGTTTAACATTGGGGAATGTATCTGGTTTACCCAAAGATAAAGAAAGTATGCTTTCATATATTATTTGTTCAGTTGGTTTAAGCTCAGCTGGGTAATTCCTGCACTAAACCTTTGGTGGCATGGACTCTGGGATAGAGGGAATTTTAGGAAAAGCGTTCAGTGCATGTGTCAGCTTGTGTATGTATGGTTCCTCATGATCAAGCAGCCGGTAGCTGTGTTGTGGCGGCAGATTTTGTGGTACATTATGAATTGGAAAACCGTGCTTATTAGTTCTCCTTTTTAAAACATTGTTTTAGAATGTGTTACTGAATATCTGCTGTGTTTATTATATGTCTTAATTAGTACACTCTACCAAAATCCATTACATTCAATGAGGGAGAAGTGTCTTGATTCAGGGACGATTTGGTCTGTATCCCACACAATCACCAGAGCCATGGTTTGCCTTTTGTCACTCAAATGAGGTATGCAGCGTTCAGCAAATGTACGATTTGTGTTTGTGTTTTGTTGCCTTGCCCCTGTTGTGTAACAGTTGTGTAAATGAACTTTGGGAATAGTTGTTTACACTTACCTCTTACAGCTGTTTCTATCCTAAATCTATTACTGGCTGGTCAGTGACTGAGTGGATTGTTCACAAATTACCACCAGCTCTCAGGTATCCTACTTACCAATGCACAGTGAACAGATTCCAAGTAGTTTATGAAAAGATCATAGATGTATGGGAACTAGCATAAGCACGACTAGGGAATTAGGATGTCATTTGAGCCGATGGAAAGCATTTGTGTAGCATTAAAACATGCACAAACATCGTTATTAAACACTACACATACACACCAGCAGTATGCTACAGGAAGACACTACACACTTCTATACTATAGGTTTAATAAGATGCAAAATAAAAAACTCCTTGCCTTGTCCACAACCCTCCATCCAGTTTTATTGTATTGCAGTGGCTTGCATCCAAGATTTGAGTGCATATTTAGCTGTAAGGGATATGTGTATAATGTGTGTTGTGATGTGAATACTGATCCTCTTTATCAATTCGTGAATTAAACAAACTTGCTACTACTGCCATGTTGTTGGCTTCTTGTGTTGTCGCCATCACATTGTATGTGCTAAAAGCAAATATATGCATTTTCCCAAAATACCAAACAATTTATTTAAACATGTCCGAGGTTTGTAGGTAACCTTTGCTCTCGTTCTTCCGCTGCACCGATTCTCCAACAGAAAAATAATGTAATTAATGGACTGGTCTACAAAACCGGCTTCAAGTCTAGTTTAGCATTGAACCCTCTCGGACTTAAAATACTCAATTAAGAAGAGATTATTAAAGAGCATAAGAGACATATTCAGGAAATGTGCTGCAACTGGATTTATTTATTTTTTACATATCTCATGGTAGGCTGCTTTATATTCATGATTAAGTTCTCTCAATGTTTTCCCAACATATCCTTTTCCACATGTTGACAAACAAACCACACTCTTTCTGTTAAATCAATGTTAGATTATTTTATGTGGATGGCTAAAGTTTGTGTTGTATTGTTACATTGCACGAAAGTCAAATAGTTTGCAGACATCCCAGCAAGCAGTATTTGTCCAACGTCTATATCTGTGATGTTTTGAGGTAATTCATCTGGTGGTGCCATTTGATTAATAAAACAGTTAATGATCACCTCTTCTCAGGATAACCTCTCCCTTCTAAGGCATTTTCTTTTAACTATAAAGCTTGTTGCTTATTTTTTAATCTTAATATCTTCCCCTTTGAGCGCAGATTGTAGGAGAGGTTGCCTGTTTCTCATAATAGATCTTAATTTGATTTGAATAATGGACAGAGACTTTTCTTTTATACACTATTAATCTTGAAACATCTGGAAACATGGTAAAGAAATAGCATTTTTACTTTAGTAACTTAAATTGAGTAATCAACAGAGGGCGCTATTGCATTATTTCTGTCAAATGTCTGTTTAATGAAACAGTCCATTTAACCTAGTATTTAATTATGTAATATATTATTACTACTACTACGAGTAGTAGTAGATCAAAGTGAAGCACACCTTTTATTGGAATTGAACCTGTGATGCTCCACTTGTAGTGGCCTGCACATGCATGACAGCTGCAGTAGGAAGAGGTTAAGCTTTGGAAAGGCTGAGCATCAAACAGACATTAAATATCTAAAAACAGATGCCATTTTCCAGTCATTAAAACCATTTGTAATGCAGTTAACACTGGCTTTTCGGTGACGGACTCTTGTTATCTACTAATAGCTGGGCTCCTTTCAAAGTGTTATATGATTTTTAAATTATTCCGTTTCTCAGTGTTGATCCAATTTTAGATACTTTGTACACACTGGGCCCACTACTGGGAAAGTTAGTACTATAGTAGGCTACAGCATCACGTCCAAATAACTGTACTTAAATGCAATACTTGAGCACATGTAGGCTACTTTGTTACACCACTGTACTTGAGGGCATTGACTGACTGTTGAAATTCCCTCTTTATTATTCTGTTGAATTTCTAGTTCTCCCCTACAGTAAATCCACCTCAGATTCCCAGGAATAAAGATAATTTAAATGTCCATCTCCTGAGGGGAGACAAACTTTGTCTGCTTGCTTTCCTCCCAGCTCCGGGTTACATCATGCTTGGGAACTTTGCTCCAATGAGGGGCTGGCATTGTGTTTGTGTGTGTGGGAGAGTGTGAGAGAGAGAGAGAGAGAGAGAGAGAGAGAGAGAGAGAGAGAGAGAGAGAGAGAGAGAGAGAGAGAGAGAGAGAGAGACGGGGACGGGTGCAGCGTTGCCACCAACAGGACGGGATTCAAAAAAATCCACAACGAGCAACGTCCTGCGGAGAAAAATCACCGCTTCTTACGCTGGAATTCCCCAGTGGCTTTGGAAACTACATCCTCCACCTTGCTGTGTTTTTATTTTATTTTTTTTTACATGAGGTTTAGGCTACATGGAAGGAAATCCTTAAGCCTATCTCGGTGTGTTGTCACAGGAAAAGGGGCGCCCAAATCTGTCCCTCTTGAGGATGGGACCTTTTTGAATCTCAAAGCAACAACAATGGACTGCGTTTCTACCGGGAACTCACTCTTGGAGCCGTGCTGTACAAACACACGGGAGTGTGTCGCTTCGGACCCAGACGACATCTGTCTGGTTAGTTAAACACTGTTCACGGTGTCGTCAGTCGGAGTCCGTGATGCCCGCGAGGAACAGGTACAACCTGGTGGACGATGTGGCGGACTCGAGGGTGCCTCTGCACAATGAAGAAGCGTACCAGCATGGGATTTCTTTCCAAGCCAAGGTGAAATGAAACTAGCTATCCTCTTTCTTTTAACGCCGTTGACCATACAGTCAGTTCAGAGTTACGTTGTGTTGTGTTGTGTTGTTTTGGAGCGAAATGGCAGGTACCCTGGATCCTCTCTGCTGGGAACATGTAGTTTGAACGCATGGCAGTGTACTCTACTACACATGTGGTTTAATGCAGCAAGTGTACATGGGGAATGGAGAGTTGTACTTTATTTGTAGTCCTTAAAAGGCAAATGACTTTTATTTGGTGCTCGAAAGTGAACTGAACCCAGTGTATTTTCAGGTTTTTCAAGTCATTGAATTATTAACCTTTCAAGGAGCAATCTGAGCTGATTTGCAGGGCATGAAACAGAGAGCCAGTGGTAGAAAGGGTTAAAACTTGGGAGTGTTACTTGGCTGGTCCAAAGTTCAATTAATCACACAGCTGCTTGTTCTACAGCCATGACTTCATCTTGTAAAATCAGGACTACTTATCAAGTAGCTTTCACCATCTCAGTTTGTCTGTCTTTCTTTCTTAATGTCTTTATTCCCCTAAGTAATGCAAAACACAGTCACATAATACGTCCTCCAAACAAACAATTTCTTACTGTGGGTTTACAACAAAGACAAATCAAAAGAGCCACAACTTGACTCCACAGCCGCAGGTTTGAATATATGCAAGCAACAAATAATTTTAAGGCAAAGCTAGTCCTATATACAACACATTCAAGGCATTAATAGAAAAAAACACTAGTTGCCATTGGGCTGCAACTAACGATTATTTAGTTAGTCGAATAATCTGTGGAATATTTTCTGAGTTAATCGATTAGTTGTTTGGTCAATGAAATGTCAGAAATTGGTGAACATTTTGGATCATTGTTTCCCAAAAGCTCCAGATGACATCCTCAAATGTCTTGTCTTGTCTACAACTCAAAGATATTCAGTTTACTGTCACAGAGGAGAGATTAAACTAGAACATCTGGAATCAAAGAATGTTTTACTTTTTTCCTAAATAAATCACTCAAACTGACTAATCGCTCTAGTTGCCACATTTCATTAAAAAACATTTTTTTATGTTAGTTGAGACAAGTTTAGGTAGTTCAGTTTGTCTCCTCGTAGTGTAGGCAATGATTAGGCATTTTATATAACCAAATAACATTTTGTGTGATATCTAATTTTGTTGACGTTGACGTTGTTGTCGTGTTGGGAGCCGTTGGAGTTAGCTGTAGTGTGTGGGATAACATCTCTGACTCTCATGCCTTTGTCATGTGTGATTGTTTTCTACAGTATGTGGGGTGTCTCGACGTACCCAGGCCCAACAGTCGGATGGAGATCGTGGCTGCCATGAGGAGAATCAGGGTAAGATGAAGACATAATGACATGTGTGTTTAAGAGCATAAGTACACATCATCATCATCATCAATCCTGTGGTGATTGTTCCCTGATGGAGGACAGAAACTATCTTTACTATAAACAGTCAACATACACACGCAATACCAAGAGTGTGCGTCTGTCAGATGAAATTAGTATTGAGCATGTAGTGATGCATGCACTCGCTGGACAACAGACACGACTTCTGGGAAAGCAATGCAGGGATGAATTTTTCAGAAAGTGAAAGCAATAAGAGAGAGCTGGAGTGGCTTTATTGGCTGAATAGTGCATCACACTTTCTAGATATGTTTGTGAAAGTTCAAGGACATAATGTGTGTGGGTTAGCTCTGCCTTTGATTAAAGTCAGACTGTGGCTTATTAGTATTGCATTATGTTGAGCTGATTATTAGAATTTTACAGATAAGCTATGAGCTTCATCGTTTTTCCTCTGTCACCCTGCATTCGGTCTTTCCTCATTGTTATTCCCACCATCATATCAAGCCAGGCTTTTTTTCCCCATAAAGTGACATCAGTAGTGATACTATAGGGATCATGTAATCATTTCCTCCTCTCATTGTCCCAGCGGGCCAGTATTTTTCTCAGAGCCGCTAACACAGAGCCATATCGGAGAGCCGGGGTTGTTCTGTAATTTAAGTGTGACTCACTTGTGTGACAAGTGATCACAAGTGTGACTAAGTCGGACTTGCTTGCTCGGTTTAGACATGAGGAAATTTCACCTAGGGCTTCACATTTAATTGCAATTTTATGGAAATCGCAATATGGACTAGTGCAATAACCAAATTGCAAAGGGGTGCAATATTTGTTAAAGGCAAATTATGTGTCAAACCATTGTGAATGAGGTATTGGGTGGTGCTGCAGAGATGTCCCAGCCTAAAAATGGTATCCCACACC
Source organism: Etheostoma cragini (assembly GCF_013103735.1). Taxonomy (NCBI): domain Eukaryota; kingdom Metazoa; phylum Chordata; class Actinopteri; order Perciformes; family Percidae; genus Etheostoma; species Etheostoma cragini. Next base: position 19,090,602 of record NC_048422.1, on the reverse strand, counting down.
AGTACACCAGTACAGAAAACATATTTGTTAGGGACAGATCCGCCCAAAAATCACAGTATAATCATTTACATTTTTTAAGATTTAATATTGGTCAATAAACACAATGATACTAACAGAATAATTCCCTTCAATATAGTTAATCATATTGCATTTGCAGTATCAGTCCAAATAATTGCAATTCCATATTTTCCTCACATCGTGCAACGCCCTTTTTTAACCCTAGCTGAGTGGATATAAAGAAATAAATGTAATTTCATTTTTTGAGCTACTAAAAAGCCATAATGTGGCTTTATCCTCTGAAAAATGCACATGTTTTTAGGCACAACATTCAGGCTTCTTTTGTACCCTTTTGGGGAATCCTCCCATGTTCTTTTACAATACTTTGTTTCGGCTCCTGTAGTGTAAAATATGGGTTTAGATGGCTGCTGTGCTGCTTTAAGTGTGAAACTGTGTGCGTATAAAATCCGAGGAACCCCAACTCTAGAAAAAAGATATTTTAAACAAACAAAACCCATCTATAAAAGTAGGTCTATGGAACAGAGACACAGCCAGTCAGACTGTTTATGAGTCTGTCTATCTGAGTGAATGGGCTGAGTGCGCAGATATTGCCTGTTCTTTATGTCCTGCAATTCTCAAACTGAGAAATCAATAAGGTTGTATAGTAAACATGATCATCAGTGTGATAAACTGCAAGCTGAGGCAGAACACAACACATCTGAGCACGTATAGACAGGCAGAAATTATGCTATTGATTGCTACAAAAAGATGATCTCTCTTAAAAACCAACAACACAAGACCTAGTTTTTACATCAAATCGAGATCTGTTTACCAGCATATGTATGTGATGTTGCTATTTAAAGAAACACACGTATTAGTGCTTATTTATACCCGAGTGTGTGTATGCATACACATTGGATGTGTGTATACGAAGTTCCCTTGAGGTCCAAAGAAAGCCTTGAATCAATAATGAATGGGTTAGTGTATTTAGGTTGCAATTTTCAGCGATGTTGTATAGAATATTATTGTTTTTTAATGTCTTATGGATTAAGCCTAACACTGCTTTATAGTGACCCCTACGACTAATGTCAACAGGAGAGTCTGCCTGATAGCATGGACCAATAGATAAAGAAATAACCTCATTCATAATATATTGTCATGTGTGTTTAATGTAATCTTTGATGACGGTGACTGGAGAGATGTGTATTCCTAGACTTGTGGTGTTACACTGGCTGGTGGATGACTTTGGCTTAGTTTTTACTGGCTCATGTCATCTTTGCAGTTGAAGCATTTAAAGGTCCCACGACTTGGTGCTCTTTGGAGGCTTTTATAACAACCTTAGTGGTCCCCCTAATTCTCTGAGTGGGCAAAGCAGAGAAAGGGGAGGTAACCTTGCCCCTTATTACCTCATAAGATCAATCCATCTACGCTTTCATCTTCTCAAAGGCAGAGCAGGATACCCAGGGCTCGGTTTACACCTATGGCCATGTCTAGCCTCTGGGGGGGCTTTAGGCAGGCTGGGGGAACTCATATTAATGTAAAAAAAAAAGTGACCTTTTCATACCATGGAACCTTTAAGCTAGGCTACATAATGTTTACTGAACAGCATCGACTTCGGCCACAAGTAGCAATCTCAAGACAACGTTTTTGTTTCAAAACAGTTGCTGTAATTGACATTTTTATGATTTATGTTAGTGACCTTAAGAGGTGCTGGTAGTAGGTGAGGTGGATTTTTTTTAAGCTTCAGACAAAGCCAGGCTAGCTGTTTCCCCTATTTCCATTATTACTGCTAAGCCAAGTTAACTGTTCCCGGCTTTTGCTTCATATTTAATGGAGAGATATGAGAGTGATATTAATCTTGTCATCTAACTCTAAGCAACAAAGTGATTGAGCTTGTCTCCCGAAATTTCAAATTATTTCTTTTAAGTAAAATCTTATAGTTGGGGCAATTGGAATGGGACCATAAGCAGGAAGACACAAACATGTCTCCTGGAGTGTGTATTATTTTGTTTTTATAATAAAAAAACAATCAAATCTATATCTGTGACATTCTAAAAAGTAGTTTAACTCTAGCGAATGTTATTCAGTCGGCATACTTGTAATGGCAATGTAAGCTACACAGGAAGCGATGGTCATCTAAAGTTTTCTAACTAAAGCTAGCTAACATTAGCTTTCATAAGCTACTGGACATACAAACAAAGTAAGGCTGTAGCAGCAGTAAACCCCAGAGGGTGTTGAATTGAGCAAGTGTGTACTTTATTGCTTTGTAAGAGGAAAATTGCTTTTCTTTTCTTTTAAGGTCAGTTAATGTTTTATCGGAATATGATGCCTGGCGTGTGTCCGTGTGTGTGTCCATGTCCGTCCCCTGTTTTTCAACGCATGGAAAGCAAAGATTGAATTTTTGTGCCTACTGCGTCTCTTTGGGTGATCCCTGGGTGAGTCACACTGTGCTTACACTGAGTGAATGCAAACACATGAGCGTTTTAGAGGGTGGGCGTGCGAGTTAAGGCTTGGTTGCCAAGTCAAATGTAATTAGCTTTGTGTAGCTGAATATTGACTGGCCTTCCTGACTTTCTCCTCATCTCTTTTCACAAAAGCAAAGGCCTTGTCTTAAGTTTAAAAGCCCTTTAGCCGAGGGACTGCACAGAGGAGTTCTGTGTGGTTTAAAGAGAGTAATGAATGAACTGATGGCAGTTAGGAGAAGGACTCGAGAGGAAGTCCTGAAATTGAGAGGGGTTGCGTGGTGGCTGGCAGAACCGTAGTCGTTTCATCTCCCTTGGCTAATGTCTTTAGTCTCAGTGGATGTGAGAAAACATGAGGAGAGAGAGAGAGAGAGGGAGAGCAGAAAACACAGCCTGATCGTCTCAACTAAACAAACAGTAAATCTGGGTTCGACAGAGCAGAAGAGCAGTGCTAGTTGAGTCATTGTCTTCAGTCGTTTTACACACACACACACACACACACACACACACACACACACCTGCCATTCCCACAGCAAGAAAGTGAAAAGACACAATTTTGTGTCCTGTGGATCTTTTCAAAGTTGCGTTTTGTTAAATCTTCTCCTATTATGGCTGCCTGGTCCTACTGTGCTGGTTTACACAAATTAGTTTCTTTCAGTTTGACCAGTGGCATAGAAACCATCCCAGTGGTGTGCAAGTGCGTTCACACACATGTTTATATGTGTGAGTGTGTGAGCTTCAGTGCTCCATAATAGTGAGACCCCTTGCATTCTAACCACCTCCGCAATTGATTAACGGGGCTGAATGAAAGAAAAAGGCTGCCGTTGCTACATCCCACATGAAGAGATTTGGTGTAGTCGTCCACAACTCACTGCGTAAGAAAAGGACCTGTGTATGTACTGGAAAATCCTTGAGAAACAAGCACGCACTATTCATAGGAGGCCAGTGTCTCTCTAGGCTATTCTCTACTCCTCACTCCTGTCTTATGTTTCTGTCGTTCCTCTCTCTCTTACTTCCTCATATCCCTCCATCTACTGCTATTTTTTTTCCATCCCCTCACTCTCCTTCTACTAAAATAGACTGTCTCAATATAGCCCATCTCTGCAATCTACTCAGTGCCGACAGGAATAGATTTTAGGCTGAGGGGAAGCTATGCATGTTTCCCTTTTGAATTTTGATCAGCTCTAATGGGATTTTAAGCCTCCCTCTCATGTCCGTCGATGCAGCCTCCTTTTGCAGACTGTCAAGAGTCTTGCTGGAAAAAAACATGGCACCCATCTGTCTGCATTTGTCCCTGTGTCTGTCCGGAACATCTCATGAGAGGATCTCTTGTCTGCCGTGCGAGAAAGAAGCAAACCTTGGGTGTTTTCTTTGGTTCCTCCATTTGAGTATGGGTCCATTGAGCCTGTGTCAGTTTTCTGAGAGCACGCTGAACTGTCATGACTCAGTCGGGGGCAGATGTAGATGTGTCGAAAGGTATGTAGTGAAAAAACGGGCACTCTGGACCCGTTAGTGTGCAACAGAAAAGTCTTAGTTTACTTTGTGTCCTTTTGTGTCTCTACGCTTCAGACTTTACTCAAACTGTGGACTCTAAAAAAACATTTCTTTGATTGAGACACAATTATACTTTCACGTGAGCACCTGTCACTCACTAATACAACACAATGGCAGCAGTCAACTTAATTGCCCGCAGCCAAAATAAATGCCTTTCCCCACATAAACAAGGGCATATTCATATTTCACTTCCTCTAGCTATCCTTTATGTTTCTGTCTTTGTTTTGATTCTGTCTTTATGGTCATGTTTTGGCAGCCGGGGTTAGGGTTAGGTTAGAAGCCTACAGTACCCAAAACACACGGATTAGTGATAACATCACATATGACTATTCATTAATCGAAATGAGGCATTTCAGTCAAAAATAGTGTTGAAGATCAAACAGACAAACAGATCAAACAACATGGCCATTAGGACAACTTGAACAGGAGTCAGGACCCATCATAAACAATTCATATATTTCAGTGCATCACATTTTTGCATAACAATTACACACCCTGCATGTCCCAGAAAACCAGGGGAGAAATGAGAGCACAGCTTAACTCCAGGGGGGTTACAGATCTATAGCAACGTGGGGGTGGTTGGATGGGTGTTATTCTGTGTGCACTCGCAAGTGTAAATGAGGGATATGCACTATTTAGGGAGGCATGACACATATTGGGGGGCATTGTTTTCAATTTGTATTCATGCTGGCTTAATGACAGATGTACAAGAGCATAGTGGGTGACCTATATGTGTACTGGATTAGACATGATTTCAGCTTTGAAAGGGTGCAGTTACCCTTTGTTTATCCAAACTCCCAGAAAAAGGGGGTCCCATTCTTCTTGATTAACAGTCTTTTGAAAAGTATACTGCTGCATGATCTGCTCTGTTAAAACTCAGTCACCACAGAAAGTGGCACAGTGATATTCATCCAGGCGTGGGTTTAGAAGATTGGTGACAGAGTGATTACTCACAATTTCCACCAACTGTGGAACGGCTGTGGATCCGCTCCGGAACGGCGGCGGAGTCAATAGATTTCCATTAAAGTCAATGTGTGTATTTTCGCTGACTGTGGAACGGCTGTGTTCCGACTCCGTCCCAGCTCCAGCATCAGCAGCCCTTCAGAGCAGATACGCTGAGATTCACAGGGCAGATTGTGCGGGACAGGAAGTCGAGCACAGAAACTAAATAGAACATCCAGTTAATTTTCAATATAAAACACACCATGCTCACGGCAGATCATATTTCCCTGCACTACATCTTGAAATCGTCATCACGGGCGGAGACAGGCCTGAAGACTACAGGTCAGAGGTTTTGTGGTTTTGTTTATAGAGTCTATATCTTGTTATATCGCGTGATCATACGTGAATTCGTTCTGTTGGTGGAAATCAGTGTAACTGAAAGCTCAGCTATACAGGACACACAGTTTATTTGGAAGGTCTATCACCTGTCTGCAAACCATTTCTTTTTTGGAGCATTTTATACCCAACGGGGAGGTTAAATAAAAGTGAATCATGCAAGACTGTTAAGAAGCTACAAAACCATCCTCTGCTGCCTTTAAAGGTTAGCACTGTCAAGACAACTTTCTATATGTCAATGGCGCAAATTCACAGTTCAAAGTTCACAGAAGTTGACATGAATAAGCCATGCACACTACTTTGTCCCCATGTAGGCCTGCACGATTTGGGGAAAAATAGGAATCAAAATTTTTTAGTTTGGAATTGATATCACGATTCTCTGCCACGATTTATTTCTCACAAAAAGTGATGTTTATTACACACATGAACTGTGACAAAACAAATTGGCAGCACCAAAGAGATTTTTTTTGGCACCTATAGCACATTGTACATCACCACAAGCCTGTGAACATAGAGGCCTTAATGAAGAGAGGGGAGAGCATTGCAGCGCTTGGGAGCACTTTAAAATCTATTTTACACAGTCTATGTTTGAAACTCGCAGAAGAAAGTGGTTGCGTGTATGATGCCGTCGGCTCGTAAAATTCAAAGAGATTCATAGTCATTATAAAAAATGGAAGTTTTTTAAATATGAAGATTGCGGTTTTATAACGATTAATCGTGCAGGCCTATCCCCATGAGCGAATGCAATGATTGCAGCTGTTCGGTTGAAAGGAACAGATTTCTACAAAAACATTTGCCGTTGAACACTGGTGGGAACAAGCGCTTTCTTGTTACTTTGCTGTAAAACTGGATTTTATATTTTAAAAAGGGCATGTGGTCATTTGAATAACTGTACACTTCACTTAGTGTTTGATTACGTATATACACAGCATGTACATATTTTTGCTGGATTTTACACTTTTTTGACATCGATGTGTGGGTTGGATAAATATAGGCTACTGGAGGGACAGCAGGTCTTTGCTCACATGGATGGACAGACAGGTGGTGAATGGTCTCTGCTTCCAGCATCATGTTGCACGCATACACAAATACACAAACTTCTGCTTTCATCATCTACCCTAAGGCAATGACGTGTCAGTAACTGCCACAATTAGTCAAGTCTTTTATACTCTGTTCTCCCCACGCTCTCCTAAATCAAGCCCCATGTTAAAGAAAAGTCCTTTCAAAAGCCATAAACTCAATCCTGCTGCAGAGCCTAAGGGCACATTGTCTGTCTTCATAAAACATTCCCTGCCCATTGCTCTCTGGACCCTTAGCACGCAAAGTTGGGGTGGTTGTGTTTTTTTGTTTCTCTGTATGTATTGGATACCTGAATATAGTGTGTTGTTTGCAACACAGATTCCTAGATCTGAACATCCTCATTTATAAAAAAAAACAAAAAACACAAATGTTAATGGACTTATATGACTCATTCCCTTTGACTAAAACGTCAGTCAGAACCATAAAATTCAAATTTCACACGGACTGATCAGTAATGGAATGTTTTTCAGTGTATTTTTACTCTATTTGGAGGTATTGCAATATGTTAGCAAGTCCAGGCTTATAGTTACATCATAGTGTAATGGTCTTGAGGAGCTCCTACTGTATGAACAGTCATCTGTTACTTCCTGCTGCAGATTCCTCAGTACAGACACAACTTAAGTCAACAGACCAGGAACTGGACATGTGTGTGGATGTACTGGGAGGGTATTGTTTGTGTTTGGGTGTGCACCTGTAAACTGTAATCATGTCAGTGCAATTTCATCAGTATGCTCCTGTGTCCTTGGGTTTGCACAGAATAATGTATGAGAGTTGGGAAGGCAACCCCTCCCCACCCCTACTACGCCTCAATATCCTGTCCATAAATACTAGAAACAGGATTGGTGACAAAGCTCAGCCCTGGTGGAGGCCAACCCTCACCTGAACGAGTCCGACTTACTGCCAAGAACCCGGACACAGTTCTCGCTTTGGTCATACAGAGATTGGATGGCCCTGAGACGGGACCATGGCGTCATGACAGAAAGAACAAGATCCAGGGTACGAGCGGCCAAAATAGGTTTCCTTAGGGAGGTGGTGGCGTCTCCCTTAGAGACAGGGTGAGACGCACAGTCATCCGGGAGGAGCTCTGAGTAGAGCCGCTGCTCCTTTGCGTCTGAAGGTGCCAGTTAAGGTAGTTCGGGCATCTGGTAAGGATGCCCCCTGGGCGCGTCCAGCTGGGAGGAGGCCTCGGGGAAGACCCGGGACTAGGTGGAGGGATTATATCTCCAACCTGGCTTGAGAACGCCTCAGGATCCCCCAGTTGGAGCTGGTTAATGTGGCTCGGGAAAGAAAAGTTTGGGGTCCCCTGCTGGAGCTTCACTGTTCCTAAGAACAGCCTCACATAGCTGCTAGTACGGTTGTAGACTCTTCTGTCTTTTGTAATAAAAGAGGAGCTCTGTTCCTCGCTGCAAGAAGTGTCTATATTTGGTCAAAGTAATTATCTGGTCTGTAAATTTACAGACCTGATCGTCCCAACAAAACATTTAGATTTAACCTCAATTAAAATTTCAAATGCATGATGAATGGTACTGTTAAGCTCTTGCTCCCTCCCTCTATTGTTCTGATCTGAATCAGATCTAAATTAATCACACAAATATATCACCACTCCTCAAGTCTCCCTGGCAACCAGTTCTGCTGCCTTCAGGTTTAAGATGGGCTCAAAGTTTTGTGTGGATAGAGAAACTAACCCTGTTCAATTTGTCATGTGTGATGACAGTTGCAGAGGAGAAGCATACAGAACCATCCCTATTTTGTCAGGATTCAGTTTTGCAAAGCACACAAAGGTTAAAGTACTCTTTATACATATTCATACATATATGAATTCTATATCTATCAGAAACTCATTCCCCATATTACTTAAAATAAGCGAGTCAGGTTTGCAAGTTGTGCTTCTCTGCCTGGAAGCATTCTTCTTAGCATGAGTAGGCAGATAAACTAGGCCTATTGTATTATGGTTAAAGTTTGTTTGGTAATGATTGAGATATGCGCTGCAGGCTTTTGAGCTGGCAGATAGGCTGCCCTACTTCTAAATGTTATTTGGAGTTGTGTGTGTGTGTGTGTGTGTGTGTGTGTGTGTGTGTGTGTATTTGTGTGTGTCTGTGTAGGCATTCATTTCCCTTCTATCATCTTGTTCCAGCGTGCTACATAGAAAGCCTCAAGGTCTCCACTGCTCAGCCTCCTCCTTATCATCCCACCCAATTCTCTTTTTAATTTACTACATTCATCTTGCTGTCATTGTAGCTGCATTTATTGTGCATTCTCCTGCTCTTGTCTGAAGTCTGTGATGGTTTAAACATGCTGTGAGGATTTAAAAAGTCAAAACTCAAGGTAGCATTAAATGTCTACAGACTTCCTGCTGAAGTCAACACCTCCATTAGGGCTGCACGATATATGGTTGTTTTATCGTCATCGTGATATCAACTGGCGCATAAAACATCGCAAAAGGCTGCAACATATTGGGACGGATGTTTTGAGTTAGTTGAAAGAAGATGTCAGTAGAAAACTGTGGAGCCTTTTTCTTCAGTGGTCAATTCGTTCAATAAAAGAATTTTGGAAACTATTTCCTTTCATTTGTTTTAAATCCAACAACCAATTTGTTGTGTTTAAGCAGAATGCTGAAAGCAGCAAAACTGACTAAACTATAATGTCTGTTTATTTACAGCAAGTAATGTCATTATTGCATTATTAAATGTTACTGCATATTTTACACATATCGTGGAGCCCTAACCTCCATTAAACTCCACTCCATACACTTTATGAACCAACATGATGTTTTCCATTTGGAGGCTCAGTAAAAGCACTGAGGAGAACAACTCTAACAAACGTTAAAAAATGCAGTATCATGTAATGCAATTTTGTACTTGCCACTGGTTGCCTGGCAACCTTAGGGTAACAACAAGACTCCAGGAAGTTAAAGCGCCTAGCCAAGAAATAGTCTGGCTTTGTATGGGGGGGGGGGAGCAAAATAAGCCTATTTCCTAATATGTCACACTATCCCTTTAAGTCTTTGTCTAACTTATAATGTTTTTCATAAATAAAGGACACTATACAGAACTAATGGAAATGTAATCAACTCTGTCTAACAGACCTATCTATCCAATCCTAGAAAGTCTTTGGGGGACTCTGTATGGATATCTAATATGTTTTGGAAATGTTTTATGAATTAATGTACAGTAATGTATACTGTATTTATGATACATTGTTTAATATATAACATATTCTGATAAACATATTGGTGTCTGTTACAAGGTTTACAGTTGGGGATGCAATGGGTGCTCCCTCTTGTTCTCGAATTGGATAAATGATGTGTGTAAACTTCTGCTGCTCACCCTAAAGACTCCAAACTGCCTTACCACTGCCATCCACACAGCCACTAACAAGATAACGTATTCTCTGCAGTCCAAATGACAGGGCTAATGTGACTGTCACTCAGATTAACAACATCTCGGTCTCGCAGAGGACCATATCTCTGCCTGTCGAACTCTGTCCATTCATTCATGTCTGTCGCTTAGGCAGCATAGGCTTGTCAATCAAAGCTGTATTTTCAGTTGTTGATCGAACAGAAAAGGAATAATGCTGTGCAACTTACTTTAGTATAGTTTATATAACACACTGTTCTGCAGTGAAAGTTTGAGAAACTGTTTTGGTGCATTCATTGTTATTTCCACTTGTATCAGCCCATCAGGGCAGAAAACTGAATGGATAATGAGGGAGTAGACAGCCCATAAGCCTTCTAATCATATGCACTGGAGGCATTAGCATATTTTTGGAGCAGAATTTCAATTTCCCAAACTCTGTATTATTTCATGTTTTCTTGTGCTGCCTTTGAACAATTGGATCCCCAATTGGATTTCATTATAATCTTTGCCTTTGACTGGTCTGGCTTCTCACTTTCTGTGTCTGTTTGCAGGTTATGATGAAGCCTGCGCTCCTCAGATCTTTTTCTTATCTTTCTGTCTGGTTGTCTCTGTCTCCCCTTGCCATCAGCTGCTAGGTACATCAAACAACTACAATGCAAGTGTGTTCTAACTTCCCGACATTGTCCTTGCTAAAAGTATTACTGAACTGACCTCTACAATGGATATGAGACAAGGATCTTTTACCAAACCACTGTTACTTTTGAATGGTATTACACCAGCCAAACCATGCCTCTAATCCCTGAGTGTTGTTTTGGGTTGATATTACATAGATAGCACAGTGACCATCCTGGTTATCACACTAGACTGAACACTGCTCATCTCCAATAAGTCCTTTGATTCTGCATGAAAGACATTCCGTTCTTTTGATCCATTTGATTGCCTCTAATCTGCTGCAGAGCATTACTGATGGGGAATCCCAGTGCCTTAATGTTAGTGTTTTCATTTGGTGGCCCTCTGACTTTGCCATGTTTTTTTCAGTATTTTGTGAATTGTACCATGATTTAAGCACTTCTCTCTCAGGTGTGAATTCATACTTACCTTAACAGGTGGAAGGAAGCAGTCAGGGAGAGGGAAACAAAGTTCAGGCAACAGTAAGCAGAGTTGAGCTGATCATGCATCAGTGCCATGTGGTTGCACATTTTGCCAAACCTTCAGACCTGTCTCCTCAGACACAGATTAAAACAACAATGATTGAGCTTTATGAAATCTCTCACACACTCTAAAAGCCTCTTGTTTGCATGTAAGGCACAGATGGCGCCAACGAAGCCCATCCCCCCCCACCCCACACCCCCATAAAAAACAAAAACACATGTGTTTACATGTGATTATTCAGGCATTTGCCTTTGACCACAAACCTCTACCATTGTTTTATTATATGGTTTTGATCTTTGTTCCCCAGAGTTCAAGGTGACACCTGTTAAATGTGTTGTTTTGCATGACCAACAATCCAAAACCTGAAAAATATTCTGTCTAGAATGACATAAAACAAAAAAACAGTTGATCTTCTCATTTATTAACTAGTGACATTATATCAAACAAGCCCTTAAACATGTCTCTATTCAATACCCTCAGAGTGGAGAATGTGTTGTTTCCCTAAAGAGAGGTGTAACTGTCTTTACAGTGTGTGGATATAGATTGGTGACGGTTGCCCCCCTGCACTGGGTGCTAAGGGGAATTTAGGGCTTGTGATCTGACAGCATTCGTCCCAGTAATCCTATTACTCTGACGGCTGCTTTGCCAGACTACTGCAATGGACGGATTCACACTCAGCATCTCAGTATCACCGCGGCACCAATCTTAATCTCTTGCTGCAGGATACTCTGTTTCCCCAGTACCTTAAACAGAACAACACTGATGAAACAATGAACTAAATACTCACAATAACACACACATATTTCAAGTCCACAGAACAAATGCAAAAATAATCATAATATAATGATAATCACAGCACATATGAGATATTAGAATAAGTATAATCCACAGAGCTACAAACCCTAAATCAATATGTGCTCATTTTATGTGAGTGTCTGGTTTTAAAGCTTCCCTCCAGACACATCTTAGGATGCATAAGGTCCTGATGTGTTTTTTTTCCACGTAAAAAAATATCAATTAACACGTTTTCATCATAAAATTACATTGACTCCTCCCACTTTTAAAAATCCAGGGTTTATGAATATCCAAATATGTATTGTTTCAGAGATTAACTACTAGACACAAGATGTCTCCTACTATTCTGAAAAGTCCATTCTCAATCTGGGCACTGGAAGCCTCAAGTTGCATTCTGGACATCATGACTTCGTGTAAACATACACGCCAACTTTCTTAAGCCAAGTGACGTGTTCTCTGTACGCATTTTGAGCTATCCGCGTGTTTGTAGTTAAAGAAGAACAAGGTTGGCTTTTGTAAAACAATTAGGAATCGTGACACGCGGGACACAATCTCCAGAGTCCTGGGTGAAAGTCCTGTCTTTTACCCATCCACCACTCCAATCAACCTCGCTATGGGATTTTTGCCTTTCATACTCGCTACGTTGTAAATTCACACGCTATCACAAGGTTATGTAAGTCACTGAAAGCCAACTTACGTTGATAAACATGCTAAAAAGCGAGTATGCGTCTTGAAAAGATGCCAATAATGGAATACGAATTGGCGTGTCCTACATATGCCATTTCATGAGATCAGTCTGTACTGGACCATGACCGTCTTTCCATCAACTTGTGATGTCACAAATGATGCTTGTATGTACACGTCTTGAACTCAGATTTAAAGTTGCAGAGAGACTTTCCCTCTTTAGCAGATAAATATGAAAACAACGTAATGTCAAACTCCGCACCTATCCGCTATTCTGCATTGTGAAGGTCACTCATCCAACTGAAGTAGCAATAGTGCTGTCCAAACAAAATGTTCTTATTTTCCAGTTCTATAAGAAAACCTCAAGCTATCAGTCATTGTGTTATTGTGTATTTCACTCCCATTTCTTTCATATTAGTGGAGTCACTTGTGAGTTTGACTCAGATTTGCATTTACAGGAGACACTGCCAATGTCTCTTAATGTAAGAACTTGGAAGAGGATTAAGATTACGTTTTCTGTGTCACTACACATGCAGATGTAGTATTGCTTTTTCATAGTCTTTGTGGACGTTTGGACATGTCTGCTTGATTCCCCTTTTCTTAAAACATGCCAATGCTCATCTGAGTTCTTATTTCTGAAACACAGATGAGATTAAAACCATTTTACATCACTTTAGATTTGGGATAGGAAATAATGTGAATAATTACCTTCATACTATAAGTAAATCTATTTATTGTGGTGTTGTGGATGTATGGACTTAGCGTTTCTCCGTGTGCACTTCCACCCGTATCTCATTGAGGGCGAGAGTGTTTGGCATACTCAGGTTGGCCCTTTGTATTTCCTCCACGTCCCATGTGACTAACCCTCAGTATCCGCCGTCAGCACTCTAGGGCTGGCCTGTCCTTTCACTGTGCCTGTCAAGGAGTCACTCAGGCGTGGGGCCATTCTCACTGCAAGGGCGCCGGCACTCAAGGAGTGCCTGCCTGGGCCCGCACTGGGACTTATCTGCTTCCTCTGACAAGCCTGCTTCAAGTGTAGTTGATTCCTCTCCAAAGGTACGAGCTGACTCATCCATCATCATGTTTACTGTTTTTGTCCGGGGCGGCTTTTCGTTCTGACCTTTCTTGTATAAAAGATAACCAATTAAGCATACCGCATTGGTTTGTAGTAATGGCTACCCAGAGTTGGAGGGCCTTGATTCTTTTCCTTTCCTGCTTTCTTCTAGATGTATTAACACAGGACCACAGAGTTGATCAATTCTGTCTCTTAGCCTCTATAAACACACTTTTGCAGTGTAAGTAATGAAGTCATTTATCTGTAGAAGTCACAGCTGTAGCTCCCAGATGGAGCGGGTGCAGTGTCGGTGCCAGATCTGGTGGCTTGACTGTCTTTCAGAGCTGTGTCACTAAAATCAACAATAAAACATACTGAAAAGACAAAAAAATGACAAGAAAACAAAACCCTTCCATCAGAACGGTTCCAATCTACTTGAAAAACAAAGTTCATATCACAACAAAGCCTCAGGTCTTCAATGCCTTTGCAGTAAAATCCAGCCTTGTGTGTAACCCCGCTGTCATGGAGAAGCCCCTGTTAAGCAGCCCTTTAAGCTGACTGTTTCCTGTTAGCACCATCTCTCCCACAGGACCAGACTGCTGCTGCTACTCACTGGAGGCTGCCAACAGACCGGAGCCCAGGACTCTAATCCATAATACGTGCACTCAGGTGGAAACCACTCACGTAGGCACAGACAGGCACAGACAGGCACCAGGAAGCATCCAAATGCAGGCATTTTTAAAATGTTGTCTGCCTATCTAGCTCTTGTATATTTAGTCTTTCTTTCACATAACACTGCCAGCGTGCACAAACACAAACTCCCGTCCATTTCTGGCCTAAGCCAAGGTCGTCGTCCGTGGCGACTGTCAAGGTAATTGCTCACTTATCACAGTCCTGCTGACTAATGATGAGACGTGCCAGTTCACGCCGGAGGTTTGGGCCTCAACGGCATCATGGGAGTCACTCCGTCCTCCCAGTTTGGCTTTGAGGCTGAGAGGCCTGTCTGAAAATATATAAGGAGAGAGACTAGTTTAGCAGCACCGATTAAAGCTCCAACTCTTTGTTTAAGTAATGGGACAGTTTAAGAAGCAGCTGCTTGATTGCCAAAACATGTGATTTCTTTCTCAGGTTAATTAGCGCTCTCAGTTGGAGTTTCACATAAAATAAACGCAAATTTATTACAAATAGTTTCCCGCTACTTTGATTTCCAAAAAACCTTTTTTCCGGTTTCAGGCGGTTGGGCAGCTGTTGCGTTTCTCAGCTCCCAACAGTCATTTCTTTGTGTACTGAATGGGGGGGAAAGCAGTGAAATTCCTTGGAACTCCCCAAATTCTGGGAATTGTAATGACGGGGTTGCTAGGTTACAATCTATAGGCCCTATTGTGAACTCCTGTATGGATTCAACGGTACTACAGGGAGCATCAATGACCCACAATGCACCGACATTCCACTGCTTTTCAGGCTCACGGAAGGGGAGTGGGGGTTGCCTGTGATTTCTTATTCCATGATTAAAATCCTACTCATTTATTCACTCAAAAAACCTTTCCTTTCAAATAACCAAATAACATTACCTGAAGGAATCAGTGGCCTCTCATTAAGAAGTTGCTGACAGATATTTTTGGAGCCAGGAAGGAATACATTTTCTTCTTTTTAATTTCTTTATTTATTTTTAAAGTATCTGCCCTACAAATACTTCACCTTCTCCTAGACCTTCTGACTATCTAGAAAAGAGGACGTGAACACTGAAGTTCATTAGAGTCCCTCTTGTCCTCTTGGCTGTCCTCTACAGTTTGCTCCGAGACTCGAGACTCCTTATCACTTGTGGTGTGTGGACAAGGTTAGATCTAGATCTGTAGCTTAGGATCATGAGTTCCACATTTTTTTGTGTGTGAGGCTTGATTAGTTGTCCAAGACCAACTACTCATAACCATACTTATCAAGTACACTGAAAGTGGGTTATAATAGTTAAGATTTAGGGTAAAGTTTTCCTCCCAATGCTAACAAAACATCACCCTTTACACTGGAAAGAATAGTTTAACATTTAGGGAAATGTTGGCTAATACATGTGGACAGAATCTGTAGTAGATGTAAAATAAATTCAAATAAGCTGCTCTGAAAATCCCACAGAATTCCATTGTCTTGGCTTGCTCAGATATAAGTAATAATAAGTGAGTGTCCACTGGTCTTCTTTGGTTTGGTCTTCTCAAATGTTAGTCTCTGTTTTAAAGGAGATAACTCCAAATTTATAACACTGGGATCTCAAATTTGACTGAGAGCCAGCTCCTCATTTTGGGCACATAGCACCAACAGCCATCACTATTCTGTCTGACACTTTCATAATAGATTCCAGAGAGGATCGCTGGCTCAAATTTGTTACGCTGTCTAAGAAGACCGATGAGTCAGACGTCTTAAATGCACATATCCAGACTGAAAGATTTGAAAGAAATGCTCTCACTCTTGAGCTTGAACATTGCTGTAGCACTCTAGTGCTCACAGTCAGCACTAGATGGAGGTTTTAAGGTTTTAAGACCAATCTTTCTTTGAATTGTGCATATTAGAACCTAAAGCCCATTTCCTTTGCTTGCTTGTTAAATCCACATATTAGTCATACACTTTTCATTACAACTCGTGTGCTTGTGTTATACCTTCTTAAATGTCTCAAAGATAATTCAGAAAGTTCCGAATTTGGAACAGCGGACTAAACTAAACTCAGCTCTTCTTTGGAATGCTTATCCTTTGCTGCTGAAAAGTTTTCTGAAGGCTTCAGGGAACTTGTGTTATGAACTTTTTAAGTGTTTGTTCCACAACAACCGCAACAATGCAAGTGCATTAAAAGCTTGAATATTTCAAAACACTTGGCACTTAAGCAAAGAAAAGATAAAATTTTTATACTTTGAATGAAGTTGCAAAATCCCAATTTGCTTCACCAGAATGCCGGCATGAACTGTGAATTATGAAAGAGCTGTGTGTGTTGTGACACTGATGTGCTAGTAGAGAAAGTAAGTAGTGTGTAGTTCATCTGTGTATGGAAAGTGTAACAGTACAGTAAATGGATGATTAACATTACATACACTGGTCTGTTTAGTTTTAAGGTAAAAAATAGTTCAAATTTATTAGGTGAAGGTAAAGGAAGGAACAAGCTTTTCTCTATTTTTACCGGTCGATCTGAAGTGTAAAGAGAAAAAGGTATTTTTATTTCCTTGAGGCATTTTAACTATTTTACTAATTGCCTTGTTAAGTGATGCATTCAGTTATGTTTTCTGTCTTGTTTGCTAACCTTTTGTCATTTCTCTGCCAGTTTTGGCAGATTGATTCAAGGAAATTAACTTGTGCTAAATCATCTTTCTTTAAATTTCCTCATCTCATTTTTTGTCCCAGAGCAAATACTGTATTCTCATTGTCAGGGGATTTCACCCCGGGTTCATAAGCATAATGCAGTAGAGATAAATGGAATCCAGCACCTGGTTTTTGGTTTCCCACTTTCCTTTCATCTCACCGCCATACCACTTCAGTCTGCGGCGTTAGCATTTCTCCATCCCACCAAAAGCCCGGCTATGGTCTCTCTCTGTCTCTGTGGGGTGTTTCCTCCTCTCCCTCTCTGAACCGTTTCTCCATTTAATCAGCTCTCCCAGGACTCAGCTCTGCATAATTAGAGAGTGGAACTTTAATCACCATGGATCCAGGGCGGTGGAGAGCAGGGCATTTCAAATAGACACACACAAGCAGGAAATAGGCATGAAAGAAAGTATGGAAATGTAGAAACAGATGTGACACAAAATGTTGTCAATGCAAATCAGGGCATTTGTTATCAGCCTGTTAAAAACATTCACACAGACAGTAAGGACATATCTAAGGTTCTCACACACAAAGAAATCTCATAATAAGGTCTCGGATTGCTCATAATGTCTAGCTAATTGTTCCCTGGCAGCATTGTGTAGCTGGATTAAAAGGGAACAGCTGTCTCCTCACCTCCACTCCTACTGTCTCCCCCTATCTGATCTCATCTATTTTTCCATCTTCTCACCCTTGCCTTGTTTCCAGACTGGCGTTCATTTTAACTCTCCTTTTTGAACAACATGACATCATCTCTCCACTTTACATATTGATCTGGCTAAAGACCATTCACCTTTGCTGTATATTAACATTTTGGCAGGCTGTGGTAGACAACAAACTGGATATGTAATGTTTTCTGAGAAACTGCCAGGTCCAATTAGAAGTTGGCAGTGTATTTTGTCCTAAGCACATAAAAAAAAAGAAAAAAAACACTTGTCCAAGATTTTACTGTTCACTTAGATTTGTGTTCCCTGAACACAAGATGATTTTAAAGTAAGAGATCATTTGGAATTTGGCCCAGTGACTTTTAGGTTATTTTTGTGCAAAACATAACAGAGACATTTGGAAATGAAATCAAACTTTAAAGCGGCTATAGTAGGTATTTTTGCAATATCAAAGAAGATCAATACCAGTCTCACAGCTGTATGAAGCTACAGCCAGGAGACCATTGGCTTATTGCAAAGACTGGCAGCAGGAGGAAATGGCTAGCCTGGCTTTGACATCTGGGTTATTAGTGAGCTTCAGAGGTGCTGGCAGGAGGATTTGTTTTACCTTTAGACTGCGCCAGGCTAGCTCAGTCTTCTCATTAAATTCTCTGCAAGAAAACAAATGAGCTTCTTTTCCAGACTGCCAAACCATTCTATTTATTTATTTGACCTCCCCATTGCTTCCATTTGTGACCTTGTATAAGCCACTGTATGAAACCAGATTCATGACTCAAAAGGAAAACACCGGGGCACCTGGGTAGCTCACCTGGTGGAGTGTGCGCCCCATGTGCAGGGCTCGGTCCTCGCCGCAGCGGTTGGAGGTTCATTTCCGACCTGCGGCTATTTGCTGTGTCATTCCCCCTTTCGTGTCTAAACTGTCCTATCAAATAGAGGCGTGAAATGCCAGCAACAACAAAAATCATAATATTAAAACACCAGCAGATTGTAACATGATAGATGGCTTTGGCCTGAGACCCCCCCCCCCCAGGCGGCCCAGGTGGCTTAGCTACCAAGAGTTGAACCCTGCTTTATGTTTAGAAGTGATGCTGATTTGAGTCGACAGGCCAGACTTACTAAGTTCCTCAGCAGAAAGCCTTGCCAGCTGACAGGATGAAAACATGTTAGTCGCTCAGTGCAGACACAGCTGTTGTGTACCACTCAGCAAACAGAGTGGAGGCAAGCCTGCATCCTTGGCCTTTTATTTAAATTTTGTCTAATTTAGCTGGTGTAGTTTCTGTTTTGTGCCCCTGAGAAGCAGGGACGTGGGTCAGCTGTAAGTGGCCACATGATAATTCCTTGTCCTTTCTATTTATAACATGATACTTATCAGTTATGAGACAGGGCCCTAGGAATTGTCCTGAATATTTTAGAGGATTAATCAGTTAAACTAACAACGTTTAATGCTTTTAGCTGCTATCTGTCAAAAAGCACCTGCATTGGTTGTTTGAAATATTAGTTCTTATTACAGTCAGGGTGAAGTTAGGGCAATCTGTCTCTTTTACCCAAGTGTCCTTTCTCTCTTCACTGGCTGCAGAGAAGGTTTTTTTAGTCTGCTTGTCTACCATGATTCAACAGACTTTATAAGGACTCCTATTGTGAGCTGCCAAACTAATAAAAGATGCTGATATATTAGAGTGCACTCCAGGTCATGTTTTAATGCTGACAGATTGATTCCAATTATGCCCTTAATTTTGTGAGCTTGCCAACTGTGCAGCAGGACATACACTTTCACTTTGGGGTGGCAGTAGCTCGGTCCAGAGGTCCACACTTGGCTTGGGAACTGGGGGGTCGCCGGTTTATGTCCTGTGTGGACCAAGTACGGAACTGGAGAGGTGCCAGTTCACCTTCTAGTTACTGCCAAGGTGCCCTTGAGAGTGGCACCCAACCCCCAACTGCTCAGGGCGCCTTTAAATGGGCAGCTAACTCACTGACATTTGAGAGAGAGAGAGAATGTAGTCAACGGAGTGTCAGATTAATCAATAATTGATTAATTAATCTAGTTACAGCAGGTAAAGTAAATGTTTTTCAATCCTCTTGACTGATTTATCATGTGTTTCTGTTCAGTTATGTGTGATCAGCTGCAATCACATCTTCTATGCAACCATCTAACCTACAGTATGAAAGATGAATTTATTGCCATACAGTTTTAAAACTGTGCTGCCTGTTCAAATCATATCATATGATAAATCATAATCATATGTTTTTGAATATGTTTTGATACTGTACATATCTATACTTATTTGATACTATTCTGATGATACTATTCTGTTTTTTTTCTTAGTATGAATTCAAGGCCAAGAACATCAAGAAGAAGAAAGTCAGCATTGTGGTGTCCGTTGACGGGGTCAAGGTGATGCTGAGGAAGAAACAGAAGGCAAGTTAATCGTGACCCACTCTAAAAGGAAAAATATATAAAAGTTTCCACTGGAAAAAAAAGACACATTTCAGCTTTAAATGAGACGTAAAAATGGCAATTTGTATCTATCTTTATTAGTAATAATAAATGAATAACTTCTTCGGACATGCTTTATCAGGGATGCTTTGACGCTTAATCACAATCATCTGTCTCATACACAGAGGAAAGAATGGACATGGGATGAGAGCAAGATGCTGATCATGCATGATCCCATATACAGGTCAGTCACACTTCTTAATCTCTTTAATTCATTAAATATTTACATACTGTATGTAAAACAAATATTACATATTCCTGTCTTTGCCACTTCCTTTAAACACACAGGGGGTCAAACTGCCGGATGTGCAGTGCAATCTATTCTTTGCACTCTGTGTTTGTGTTAGCTGTAACCAAAGTAATGGCTGTAAGCGTACGGCTCGTAAAACAAACTGTATGTCTCTCAGTGGAAATGATATCCTTCAGCTTGACCTCTGTTGATGTAGCGAGGCCCCCCACCCGCCCCATGTACTTGACCATGCAGGACTAATGTGCTTTAATGTACTGTACCGTATGTGCCCAATGCACTTACATTCATAATATAGCAGGAATGAATAATCCATAGCTTGTGCTTATAGTAGGTAGAGCATATGTTAGTCTGTATGTAATTTTTACATTCTCCTCTCAGATTATAGTAGAGTAAATAAAATGCATTCATTAGGGCCACAGAATCCCATCACTTACCTCTCTGTAGGCTCCATGGTGATGGAGCCTGTCAACCAATCATCAACACGCATGTGAAGCTGTCAGTCCCTGTTAAATTACTTACAGCAAATAAACCATAAAGTGTTAAAACAATACTGTCTATCAGGTGCTGAGAAGAGAATGAAAGTTTAGAATGGAGAGTGCAGGCAAAAACTAAAGGTCCAATTTTGGTCCTTGAAACAAGCAAGCTAATAAGGTAACCTCTTCATGGAAATGAAGAATTTTAAAGATGGAAAGGCGTTGGCAGGCACTTAAAAGTATTTGTGTGTGTGTGTGTGTGTGTGTGTGTGTGTGTGTGTGTGTGTGTGTGTGTGTGTGTGTGTGTGTGTGTGTGTGTGTGTGTGTGTGTGTGTGTGTGTGTGTGTAAATTATGTTTGAGGATCTCATTTGGCCAAGCCACATCTCATCAAGGGACCGTGTGTGTTAAATGTAATTATCCTTGCTTGTGTTTCTGTGGGTGTTTGTGCAGTGGGGATATATAGTATACTTTGTATCATGTCACTTTCAGTAGTTGATGGTCATAACTTGTTTGGCCAGTTCCCAGTGGAGTTGTTTTATAGCAGTAGAGCTGCAGATGGAGATACAGGACGGACCCTGTGCTCTGCCAGTTTACTGCAGCTTGTGCAGGAGAGAACCAGACGGGACAGCGTACTACATAAAGATCATTAGTAGTGTAGGGGCGTGTATTTATATTATTATACTGTAAACAATCTTTTTAGTCTGATGTATCTCTGCATTAGGGCAGTTCTTTCTCCCTGATTTCAATATTGGGGTTTAATATTTATTTGTCTTTAAGAGGATGTAGACTGTGGAGAAAAGGGTGGATCAACTAAAGAAAAAGAAAAATTGATTTTATATATTGAGGTTTCTACAACGTTTGTGTATTTGATTTTGGGTCATGTTTTCTAGGATTTTCTACGTGTCTCATGACTCCCAGGACTTAAAGATCTTCAGCTATATTGCAAGAGATGGTCCCAATAATTCCTTCAGATGCAATGTCTTCAAGTCAAAGAAGAAGGTACAACAAAGGTTCATTCACACAGCTCCTGACTGTAGACATGCACAGCTGATTACAAACACACTTTTCTGCAGACGTAATACATAGTGCATTTTGAGTAAGACCTTTATTTTTTTAACTGCAAAAATCTGTGTACTTATTCCTCTCACTACCTAATTTGCTGCTGTCATTGCTTTTCTGTGTCAAACTACCTGTGACTGAGGATTTTTTGCATTTTGTTATGGAATTTTGATCCTTAATTTAAGAATTAATTTCCTGATAATGTCGGCTCAGTTAATACATTTTGGCTTTGAACTTTATTTGATTTCCTGTAGCTTAGTTCATATCCTGTGGCTTGCCACTGCAGATACATAGCCTGCAGTGAATACGCACTGGGAGACAAGGATTACAACTGCATTTTTTAAAGTCAAGTATCTCTTTACCTTTTTCCAGTTTAAGCAGTTCCAATGTGTGTTGCCGCAGTTTTTGAAAGTTACTGGTGTCTTGGCTCACAGCTCTTGTAATATCAGTCAGCTGTAATGAGAATTGTTCCAAAGAAGTGATGTTGTTGGTCTCTGATCACTGGTGTTCAACTGCGTGTCAAGGATGACAGAGTGTTCATGTTGTCAGTCCATCCAAAGGCAGGTAAACACTGATTGACGCATCTCATAGCAGACAGGATGAACTCATCTGTGAAATGACTTGTATCTGGTGGCTACTGCTTTATACACTGACCTAAACACTGACCTTTTATCTGTAACCCTCCACTCCGTTCTCTCTGTTCATCTGCCTCTACCTCCTCTCTTTCCCTGGCAGACGCAGGCCATGCGTATTGTGCGCACAGTAGGTCAGGCCTTTGAAGTGTGTCATAAGCTGAGCCTGCAGCATGCTGAGCAGGATGCAGACGGTCAGGCGGATGGAGAGAGTGACAAGTCCACTGAGGAGTCCAGCAGTCATGGTGAGGCCTACCTGAAAGGGTTTACTGGTATCTGCTATGCACAGCGTTGCCTTCAAAGTAGTAGGAGTAGGGATCGACCGATATGGATGTTTTAGTGCCAATACCGATTTTTATTTTTTTAACATCAACTTTAGCCAATGACCGATACGGGCTGCCGATTTTCTTGAACCGATATTTGGAGCTGATACTGCTTGTGCTCCCAGATGCCTTCCACCCTCCTAAACAATTCATTTCGGCTGCTTGTACCCTGGATCTCGTTCTTTGGGTCATGACCCAACCTTCATGACCGTAGTTGCGGGTAGGAACAAAAATTGACCGGTAGATCAAGAGCTTGGCCTTCTGGCTCAGCTCTCTTTCCGTCACAACGGTGAGATAAATTGAATGTAATACCGCACCCACTGCGCCGACTTTCTGACCAATCTCCCGCTCCAGGGTGAGGTAGAACAAGTAAAAAGAGAGTTAAGTGTTGAAAATTCTAAAAATAATTATTTAAGCATAAATAAAATCAGTACACTAATGCACAAAGTTGCAACAAGCAAGCAGCATAATAAAGTACACACTGTAGTATACTTAAAGTATAATTAATTTTAAAAGTAACCAACTATTTACAACCTAAAAAAAGGCCATTGAAATAAAGTTCTTGATTTGTAATTTAAGATTGCCATGGTTTCAGTTTTTCTGTATAAAACAAAATGAGCATATCTAAGGCTAATATGCCGCATAATATTCAAAGACAACACAGTAGTAGGGTACTGACATAAATCAGCAGGGGAAAAAAACGGGCTGTCAGATGCAACAAATTGTTAAAGTTTCTGTTCTACACTGCATCAACGTTAAAAGGTATAAAAATTCAAGCATGTATAAAACATATCTCTCAAAGTTTTAAAAGCTCTCCTTCAGTTGGTGCAGCACTCTCATGTAATGCTGTGATGCGTGATCCCACTGAGTGAGACAGACACACACGCAGACACACACACACACTCACACACACACACACACACGTACTTCTGTTTGGTTTGAAAAACTCAACCACCGTTGAACTGGATTGTAATGATAATGACACACGTCAGCAAGAAGCTCTAGACACAAGTGAGACGTACACGGTGCACTAATGATAAACGTTAACACAAATGAATATTTAACTACGTATAAAACATATCTCTCATCATTTAAACTCTTCTTGAGTGGTGGGGGGGGGGGGGGGGG
>NC_048422.1:19027529-19066622 GCF_013103735.1 Etheostoma cragini | reverse complement strand
GTGTGTGTGTGTGTGTGTGTGTGTGTGTGTGTGTGTGTGTGTGTGTGTGTGTGTGTGTGTGTGTGTGTGTGTCGCCTCGCCAAGGGACACACACGCCATACCTTAGCCAGGTGGTCGCAGAATAAAACTAAACAACGTGGGCATTACTTAATCTTATGACCAGTGTTCGTAACAGCTACTGTGTGCATACAGATAGCCTACTATTTGATAGCCTACAAACTTGCTTAGTTATAGTTGCAGGTACATAAAGAGCAACGTGTTTCCACTTTGATGGCAATATTTCAGCTAAGTCAAACAGTTAAAAGATGCTTTAAAAGTTTAAAACTTGCCTTGAGGAGCAGGCTTCCAGCACTCTACAATTGGGAGAGGGGCAGTGCATTGTCTGCACTTACACTGCAGCGTCTCTCTAGCAAGACAGAGCTGCCTGTGTGGACGCCTGTCTTCGAATAATGCCGGGAAAATCGGCTAATGCAGCAGCCGCGCATCGACGGATGCCAAAAAAAACATGAATATCGGCCCGATATATCGGCCAGCCGATAAATCATTCCTTCAAATACACATAGATCAAATGTACGTTTTGGGTTATTATATTGTGGCTAATTTTCATGCCCAGAAGCCAAAGAAACTGTGTACTATTATTTGTTTAGATCCTAAAAACCATCAATAGTACATTGATTCTTTGGCTTTGTTTGCAGCTAACTCTGAGCCACAGTCTGTTTGTACAGTGCAGTTTCTATTTAGCAATGTGCAAACACCTGCTACTTGTCTGAGCCTCCCACCTGTTAGGGAACAACAACAACTCCTTGTAAAATAGGCCAAAAACATCACAAAACTGCAATAATTAAACCACATTGCTAAGTTGTTTTTACTGGACTTTTCTTTTAGTGGCATAATTCACTGCATATACCCAGCTATGTTATTGGATACATGACAAGTCTTTATCCACCTCAACCATTACAGTTTGTCACATGCAAAATGTATGTATAGAGGCTTTAATACATGTTTTCACACTTGCCAATGAAAGAGAAAAACAATCATTAAAACATTAAAATAAGTTGAACTGACGATAGTAATATCTTATCCTATCAAAAGAATGAGTGAGTTGTGAGTACAGTGATAGCAGAGGTGGGATAGCCATTATTTTTGTAAGTTATAAGTAAGTCTTTCCTATGAAGTCCCAAGGCATATGTAACATTGATGATAACATTTAAAAGCAAATAGATCAAGTATGCCTTGGTGTTTTTTTTATTTTTTATACCAGGGTTGGGGTTTGATGGTCATATAATCCAATCTGAATCTAGTTTTGAATCTCTTCTTTATTTCATGTGTCTTTTATAAGAAAAATGAAAACAATATGGGTTTATCTGAATGTTTTTAATTACCAAATGTGCTAGTGTGCTAGCTCATACGTGGGGGTGAAATAATGCGTATGTGCTTAAAATGGCATTCATTTAGTGTTTAGTGATCTAAATGAAGGCATCCCTGTTTGTATGTGTTTTATAGACTCGTATGCATTGTTTTACATAAACCCTTGAGGTAGTCCTTTTGTCTGTGTGCACTCTTTCACAGGACGTAAGCTGACGGGGGCAGAGCGAGAGGAGGAAGAGGAGGACAGCAAACTTGGAGGAAGACGAGGAGAAGATCCTTCAACTGGGACTTCCCTGTGTGAAAAGGCCGTCGGTGACATTCTGCAGAGTCTGGCTGAATTGAACGTGGTTAAACCTGGACAGACCATCATAGTAAGATACTGCAGCACGCGCACACACACACACACACACAGACACACACACACACACACACACACACACACACACACACACACACACATCAGCGAAATGTTAGGATATTCACAAACTCACAAAATGAACACCACATTCTCATGGGAGTTTAGTTTCCATCGCAGTTGTAGTGAAGGTACCCATTATTACTGACACCTGCAGCAGGGTGAGGAAGCAGCAGCAGTAGCATCCACATTTTAATGGTTATAGTTTTTTTTTTTACTCCAGACTGCTTCTGTCTTTGTAGCTACAGGAAAACACCTCTGCTGTGATTCATTGCTTTGGCTTTAGTGGTGTTTTGATGCTATAATCCAGGCATAGTGCTGCCAAATGGCTCATTGAACTAAGGAAGTATGGTGTAGTGCTTTGTCATCTACTGCAGTACCTGATCAGATCATTGACTGCAGCTCACAATGACTAACCTCAATGGCAGCAGATACTGTATTTGGGAAATTCCCTGGTCACGCTTGCATGAGGTAAAAAATACTACATTTTTGTTTCTCTGTGTTTAAGATTTAGCAGACTTTAAATCCTTATGTCTATTATGTTTTTACAAATACATTGGCTGTGACAGGGTGAAAAGATGCAAACATGTAGGCTTTGGTGTGTCACAATGCTTTCCTTTGGATTTGTCACCATAGTGAGTGTGACAGACACAGCTATTATCATGCTGCTCAAAGAGAGCGTTGGATTGGAGAGAACCTGAATATTCCTGCTGGCTGTGAAAGGGGGACACTTAATTCCAAATTAACCCAGAGTGTTCTCTTTGATTTCTGAGAAACGCCACCATAATCCCATTGAGGGGTTCATGAACATCTGCTCTATGGAGATAAGCAAGGAGAGAGCGAAAGAAAGAGGAAAGGAGATGGAGGAACAATAAGAGATCAGGATAACAGAACAAAGACTGGTTGGAAGATACAGACTACACAAGATGCTGGTTGTAGTGGTGATTGCAAACAGGCAAAACAATGGTGGGCAAAATAACAAACACGTTTAAGACCATCTGAGGTGTTAATTGTTAAATGATTTTAAAACCATAGTTTTTAATGATTATTTTCCTTGTCAACTAAACACAACAACACATTTTTCGGAATCAGCTTTTACAATGAACAATCTGGTCCTACATGATCACAAAGTTTTAATTGCTTCATATTCCTTTTTACTTTTGTCAGAGCTCCTCTCACCGGCGGGGCTGGCTTTGAAAAAGGTGACATTCTGTACATCAGTCACAGTTGAGCAACATTTGAGTCAAATGCTGATGACAGTTGTGGGAGGTTTGCTTTTGTTGCCAGGCCGCTGTGAATCAAACTACTCCCACACAGTAGGACTGTTTTTTTCCCCCTAACTCTAGCTTTAATTATTGCTTATTTAGTCATGCATATTTTTTTGGGACTTTAATCGTTTAAATTTATTTGTTTGTCTAAAAAAATAAATAAAGGCCCCAGAGCCTAAGGTGACGTCTTTGAAATTCCTTTTTTCCACCAAACCAACCATCTAACACACAAGGATGTCTAATTTACTTTTATATAAAACAGACAAAAGCAGCAAATCTTCAATTTAAGAAGCTGGAACCTGTTGTTTCTAATTTACTCAATATTTTTTGCTTAAGAAATGACTAAAACACTTAGTTGATAATCAAAATCAATCATAACCAATTTACTAATCAATTAATCAAACCCCTTTTCCAGTACCAGTAGTATTACTATTCAGTACTAAAGAAGCAACAAGCAAAGGTAAAGTATGGAAGAAGAAAATGTTTTTAGTTAATATTCATTAATAATGAACACAAAGTTAGATTATCTGCTTCATCACAATTTGAATGTGCTGTATGTTATAGTGTGCTACTTCGCCCTCTAGTGGGCGGATGCAGGGGTTACAGTACACTGTGGACCACTGTAACAGCGTCAAGCAGTTTTCCTGGACAGCAGTAGCCATTTGTGTGATTATACAGACTTGAAATGTATACGTTTGTTTGACTTGAACACAGTTACACACTAAATCCATCTCTCTGGTTCAGTGTTGATATCTCTGGGGACAGAAACACACAATTGATCTGTCCCTCAGAGGGTGAAGTAGTGAAAAACTGCTGAGGGAATTTCTCCCGGAAATATTTGTGCTACCAGATATCATCTGCAAAATGATCTAAAAATCCAGGGAGGAAGGGAGATAAATTCAGACAGAGGAAGAGAGTGTGTGTGTATGATAATGAGCTCAGAGATTATTCTGGTCCTGATGAAGAGTCATATTAGGCCTCCAAGGGGCTCCAGATCAGTGGGTCGCAGTCCTGGTCTCGGGGACTCTAGAGTACTGGGTGGTTTCTATCCTACTAGCTTGTTAATTGCTTTCATCTGGAGTCCCGAGGTCTAAAAATATCTCCGCAATGCAAGAGTTGGAAAAACTGGCAGCATTATGGGTCCTGAGGTCCTTTTGTGTCTTTGATGTTTTTTGTGGGTTACACTGTGTGTCAGGGAATACAATGTTAAGGAGTAATGTTGTTTTACTACCTTCCATCAATAAAGTTTGTTTTCGATGCGTTTGTTTGTGTTCAGGACTTTGATCGAAGATCCGTCTTCACTGTGACATCCCAAGGCATTACTCCCAGCAGCCCTTCCTCTTGCTCTCTCACTCCGCTGGCAGCACAGCACTATCTGCAGCTTCTTCAGCAGCAGCTACAGCAGCAACAGCAGCACACGCAGGTGGCCGTCGCGCAGGTAAGACACAGACGATCAAACGCAGTGTGCAGGTTGTGTAACACATAATCGCGTTTTTGCCAGACCCTCCTCCAAAGCGTGGTGAAGGAGGACTTGGCTACTCAACAAAGCATTCTGGGATGGGAGGAAAACATGCTCTGGTTTAATGGCATTTCTTTAAACCAATCACAATTGTTGTGGGCGGTGCATAGCCGCTGCAAAATAGTTGTGCAAGCAAAAAACTCCGATTGGACAGATAGTCTAGCTAGTTGTCTGGATTTACCCTGCAGAGATCTGACGAGCAGTTAACCATGGTCCTCATAAATCCACCAAATTTAAAATTCCAACACAAAGAAACGGGAAGGAAAAGGAAATGCATCCGGTGGAATTTGATGCATCACTGGAAGTGAAGAATTGTTAGGAAAATTCTTAAACACAATTTAGCAGTTTCAAGATCTGTGAAGGGGATCTTCATCTTGAGTTCATAGCTCACTTCGTTGAGTGTCTGTTACTCACAATGAAGCCCCAATAACGTGTGGGCTTCATGTTATCTTTACGCGCTGTCTTCTACTGATGCTTTCCCACTAGGGGGCAGCATCAACTCAGTAATGGAAGGACAATCAGAGAAGTGTTATAAAATACAAGCAGTGCAACATTTGTAAATGTGCGTCTCAAGAGATGCATCAAGCCTGCTATTTAAAGCGTATCTGAGGAACTGCAACACAAATGCATGTTTACTTTAGTGTGTCATGTCTGATCCGGTTGATTGCACCGCCATAGAAAAATCAACCTGCAACTTAATAATCCATCACAGTAGTCATCCCATCATTCTTTTCAGTTAAAATATATATTGATAAATATGGTCAGGATTAGGAATCTGGTTTTGTCCCAATAATATCAGAAACACATGATGTGGGTGAGGTGGGAAGTGAGTGGAATTGAAAAGAAATAACCATTCGAACAAACATAGTGATGGATAATGCATCTACAATTTGGCATATGAATCAATTCATGCCCAAACAAACACACCTCAACCTCCACTGCAGGTGCAGCTGTTGAAGGATCAGATGGCAGCAGAGACTGCGGCTCGTATGGAGGCTCAGGCCCGCGTCCACCAGCTGCTGATGCAGAATAGGGACCTGCTGCAGCACCTGGCTCTGCTCGTGCAGCAGCTGAAAGAGCTGGAGGCCCCCTCCCCAAAAACACAACCAGGGCAGCCACAACAGGAGCCTCAAGCTAATGGACACGGTAAGTGACTGGTGGGAACCATGTCAGGTCATGTTCCCTGTGTGCTGCGGGCTTTGTCATTGCTCACTCCTCTCATAACCCCTCACTGGCTTCCTGCCTGCAAACATTGTCAGTTCAGTTCGACGGAGCAGAAGTACAGCTGGCGACTATTGAACCCCGCTCTGCAGGTGAACACGAGTGCTTTTCCCTTTGTACCACCTGGGTTTCCCTGATTTGGGCATTTTGCCTTTATTTCTATGACGAGAATGAACGTAGTACTCCTGGTGCAAAAAAAAAATCATTTTAAAGCATTGTTGGAGATGCTAGTGAGTTATGATGTCTTGATGACAATACCAAAGGAGGAACTGAACTGAGGAGTGTTTAATGAGGACTAATGAAAAGCATCAGCGAATGTTGTTTAAGAGAGAAAGTTAGTGTGTAAACATGTTTTCTAGTCATTTTTAGAGGATCCTTAATTTATTAACACTATTTTTAATTATTTCCATAAGCAAATTCTTTTTATGTTTTCATGTAGTTAACTTTATAGCGGATGTTGCAGGCTCATGTTTTATATTCTGCGTGTTAATGTGTAGTAGTGTGTGTAATAGTGACGAGAGTAAGGGTCTTCAGCCAGTGGCTCTGTGAGGCTGTGTTCAGGCATAGCGCTGAGCTGAACACTAACACATCTTAGTTTATTGTGTTAGCATGCTAACATTTACTAATTAGCACTAAATACAAACTATAGCTGAGGCTGATGGGAATCTCATAAGCTTAGCACGTATTTGGTCAGAAACCAAAGTACTAAGGATAATTCTTTGGGGCTTTTTGGCCTTGACAGATTAAGATAGGAAGAGGGTAGCGAGACTGGGAACAACATGCAGCAAAAGGCTGCTGTAAGGACTAAGGCTGAATCCCATTTCCCCGTCTTACCCCTTCCCCTTGGCTTAGTCTTTGAACATGGGGCGCACGCTCAACCAGGTGTGCCACCAGGACGCCCCCACTGTGTCTGTGTCTGCTGACACTAGAGGAAAAGTCAGTCAAATAATGAGGAACTATAGAGCGCTGGGTGACCATAGCCGGCGACAGTAATGTGTTCCTCCATTTCTGATTGCCTAACATCAAGTCATCAGGAAAATCTAGACACTGATAGGCTTCCGCCACACATCACGCAAATGTCTAGCTCAAGTTGAAATATTCTAATTTATGCAGATTTCATGTGTCCGCCCCATTCGCGCCGTGACTTTGTATTTAATTGTGTCACCAAATATGGGCAAAAATGGCTAGGTGTAAACATGCAATTAGAGCGGTGTCAAGCTGTATGTTTATTACTAACCATAGTTAGTGGGGTTTCTCCCCCGCCCCTTCATGTCTGCAATTGGGTGGAAAAAACATTTAAAACGTCCGTGGATAAATTGCAGTCCAGTTTAACACTACTGCAAACTTCTTCTTCATAAATAAAACATAGGTAAATTAATGCCTATCTGGCAGCCAATCACAGCTAAGTGTAATTGTACAGTTGGAAATAGACAGTTATTTGTACAATCAGGATTTTTGGAGGATTGATGTATTTACAGGAGTTAAAAGAACAGTCAGTCTTGCCAAAATAATAAGTGTGTGTGTGTGTGTGTGTGTGTGTGTGTGTGTGTGTGTGTGTGTGTGTGTGTGTGTGTGTGTGTGTGTGTGTGTGTGTGTGTGTGTGTGTGTGTGTGTGTGTGTGTGTGTGTGTGTGTGTGTGTGTGTGTGTGTGTGTGTGTGTGTGTGTGTGTGTGTGTGTGTGTGTGTGTGTGTGTGTGTGTGTGGAATATGACGCATCATGTTTCATGCTTGTATTAATCATGTTAGTCCCTCTGATAGAAACTGCTTATCTCAGACAAGGCTGGCCTAAGTGCTTCCACTGGCACAGTGCCAGCGCTTCTTTCTGTTATGAGAGTCAGCACTTAGACTGTCTTTAGAAAGATGAGAAAGAGCCAACATGTTGTTTGTGGTTCAGTATTAAATAGTTACTTATTCTTTTGATTCTGGCATTTTGGTGATTTGTCTTCTGTCTATTCCAGATGGTCAACAGTCACCATGCAGCTCTGTGTCTACATCAGCAAAGGTTCTAACCCTGAATCTGAAGAATCACTACAGCCAGACCCTGGACCAGATCATCACCTCCACACCTGCATGGCCACTCCAAACCTCACCCCTCTCCCCCACCCAAGTGGACTCTGCTGAGTCCTACCTGAACCTGCTCAACCTGGAGAACAGTACCAAACCAGCCACATTGGTCAATGGAGACCTGGACTCTTTTATCAGGCCCAAGGGGACAGCGGACATCAACGAGAGCTCATGCAATGAGATCGCCCCATTCACGTTAAGAAACTCTGCCAACATGGATGAAAAGTAAGTAAAGTGTCTTTGTTATTAAATATGTCTTAATAATACTCTATCAATATACAGAATTAACAGTCAGTCAACTGGCAGCGTGTAGTGTAATCAGAGTATTTGTAACATTACTTTAAAGGAATAGCTTTAGAGTTTGAAAATACTCGGGGGCGGGGGGCGGGGGGCGGGGGGGTTGTTGGTGTGATGTCTATCTGATGAGCTGTATGGTGCAAGATGAATTTCCAAAAGGATCCATAAATGTCTATATACAATGATTCAATGATTTGAATGATTTTATATTAACTATACAGTCCCTGTTGAGAGAGAGAGAGAGAGAGAGAGAGAGAGAGAGAGAGAGAGAGAGAGAGAGAGAGATGTTAATTTCCATACTGGTTTAGTGGCTTGACAGTTAACGCTGAATTTGTGATTTGATTCGCAGGGGTATTTTTGCAACAATTTTTGAGACTTAATTAACCCGACCCAGGCCTCTGTTTAGAAGTGGTGAATGTAGGCTACAAGTCACCGAAACTTAATACAATATAGTGTCTGGCTTTTGTTTGATATGTTATGATATGATGTTTAGTGTTGGAAAATGGCTTTTTATGGAGATTGCTCTTAGCCAAATAATAGTCACTGAAAATCCAGCCTCACGTAGCACCTCCCCCCCCCCATGTTAGGTAGCTGTGGCTAAAACTTGAACCCTGTATAAACCTATATTTGGTCACGTTTTTGCAAATTGGCTCTATTGAAATTATTCAAAATTAGCCATTAGCAGGTCCTGTTTACATTTGGTCAATGTACAGACGACTATTATCGGATTACTTTCATACTGAAGAAAACTTAAAAACGGGATGATGAGATGCATCTTTTCTCTATGATTTCCAAGCTAATTTACGGCCAAATTCCATAACTTCCCATTATTTGTTGCATGGTAATTAGTAAGCTTTAGATGTGCTGGAAGTGCTTTTTTTACCTCTAGCTCTCTACATCTGATTTCAACCTGTGTGCTAAGCTAGTGTCTGCTAAGCTCAGTCTTTTAAGATTGTACATTAGTCTGGGAAGTCTGCTCTTTGTTTTCTTCTGCACAAGAGGCATGATCAACAGGCGTAGTTCAGATGACTCTGTACACGTTTGGATTGTCCTTCAACCAATCAGACCAACAATCCAAGTGTAGTACTGTACAGAACATTTTGCTGCGCTTTGGTGGCCGCTGCCGTCGCTTCTGTCATCATCGTGTTAAACCCGCCAATAGCATGCCAGGTGGATAAGCCAGTTTGTGATTGGTCCCCTCAGATTTGTAACTGTAAAAAGTACAGGTTACCAGCCTGAGCTGCAAGGCGAAATCCAATCACCGGCAGATCGGGCTGGGTTTACCCACTCTAAGTGTCTGCTGGCTAATGGCCACATAGTATAACAGTAGTATCGATCTTCTCATCTAACTTTCTACCAGAAAGCAAATATTTCCCCAAAATGTCTGAACTATTCCTTCAATGTGCAAACACATTCCTTATGTGGTACCAGTCAGTTTGAGTGAGGTAGTGGGCTACACAGTGACATACACAGCCTGTAGCTTTAAGTGTTATTAGTGGAGAACCGCTCAACTCAGCAGAAACACCCTGGAGCTAATGAAAGTGTGACTGTAATAAGGGGATTACAGAACACAGGAAGAAAAGGGTCGGGTTAGACAAACAAAGAGGGGATCAGGTTGGAGGTTGAAGGAGGTAATCAAAGAAGCAAGCGACAGAGAGTGAGAGAAACACAGAAACTCTGTGCAAGTGTTTCTATTTCATGAAATAACTCATTTTGAAAAGCCATTAAAACAAGATTGGAGAGAGTAAAGACATTAATTGGAATATTTTGCTTTCTAGCAATGTTTGAGCTTCTATTTCTTGCCGTCGTGCACATTTTATCTTGTGAAGTGCTCACTGACACACAAGCAGCCCTTACCTTGAATGCATATATGGAGCCACAATATCTAATTACTTTTTAATGAGCTTTTAATCTCCCTAAAGGCATCACAAAGAAGAAGAAGGGAAAAAAAAACTAAACACAAAAAGCATTTACTACATAAGATCAAGTTGAGCTCTCAAGCAAGACAAACTCTTGCTATTTATCCCCCTCCTCCTCTCTCATCCTCTCACTTAATTTGTCTCTGCTCTTGCTTTTCGCTATCTCTCCCTGAAAGCAATCCACAACAGAGTCTCCAAGGAGAGCATGTTCAAGTTGATTTCAAAACCGACAAGTAAAAAAATAACGAGTTGGAATTGACTCAGCTGTGTTTTGTGTGTTTGTGTGTGTGTGTGTGTGTGTGTGTGTGTGTGTGTGTGTGTGTGTGTGTGTGTGTGTGTGTGTGTGTGTGTGTGTGTGTGTGTGTGTGTGTGTGTGTGTGTGTGTGTGTGTGTGTGTGTTTATTGTGTGTTGTGTATGTGTGTGTGGCTGAGCTCCCTACAGCCAGACTCTCATCCTGTGGTTTCCTGCAGCACAGACTCCCAGCCAGTCCCAGCTCCCATCCCTGCACATCCTGAAACTCTACCCCTGTCCATATGTCAGAATAGTTTTTCTTTTGCATAAGTGAACATAAAAAGAAAGGGAACTTTAAGTCTTTTCCGAGGAGAGGCATCTTGTTACTGTAAATTTCCATCTGAACCTTGGTTTCATCTGGGAGTGTTTTGTGTGCCAGGCTGAACCCCTCCTGTTTGCTTTTATTTGTAATTATGTAACAACTGACTTATCTTTTCTGTCTACCACTCTTCCGTCTGAGCTTCTCTCTCCCACCACATTTTCTATTTTGTGTCTCAAAGGCTTAAAGAAAGATTCAATAGCTTAAAAATAACCCCCGGGGCTTTTCATGTTCTGTTTCTAAAGTGGCTTTCCCCTCTCTGCATTCTTCCCCCTCTTTTATCGGCTATGTTTTTGCCGCCGCTCCTGAGTGACATCAACTTTCTTTAAATAGTAAGCATAAATGTTTTTTTCTAGGTTTATACGCAATGGCAAATAAAAATAATGAAAAGGTCAGTTTAGTACTTCAGGGGAAAAATATTATTATTTTCCTACTGAACAGAAAAATAAGCCACAAAGAAAGTTAGTTTATGATATGACCTTTCAGTATTATAATTGGTAGCGTTATGCCGCTTAATTGGCTCAACAATATTTAATCACTAAATCCTGAGGAAAATCAGACAAAATTAGGGTTGGGGAAATGGAAACTTCAGCTCCATTGTGCTTCCCCGGGTAAACTTCTTTGCATTACCTTTGGCGCAGTCAGGCTCTTGCACCCGCCCTCCCTCACCATGGTACATTTTATTACTTCCATTTGCTTTTGTTTTCAGGATTTCCCTAGTGAATCAATGTTTACAGCCTGAGTGGCCTTATTTTATTCTCTGCAAACTAGCAGACAGACTCCTCTGCCATCCTCTCACCCCGTCTCTCCTCATTCTCTCCTTTTTTGTCCTGCCTGAGCTGACCTCTCCCTGGGTCCAGTGCTGGTCGTGTAGGGTGATGGAATCTATTCACTTCACATTATTAGGGCAATTATAAGAGAGGTGGATGTGACAAAATGAATGGATAAAAATGGAGATCATGAATATCCATATGAATTGAAAGTGGCCTCAAGGTGGAAGAACCAAAAAACTGAAGCAGTCAGATACGTATGAATTGAAAGATGGTGATGAATTGTGGATTGATTTGATGAACTTGGTTAACATTTTATTTGGAACAGTGTTGCTCTGATAACCAACAAGGCTGTGTTACTGTCTACCATTCGTCATTCACAACACCCAATTACCATTTATTCATTGACATTTTGGGCAGAAGTAAGAAAATTGGTTGCTGTAACTGACAAATGGAAATTTTGAATTATGAATGTAATAAGCGGAAAATTAGAAAACGTGGCTCTTTTTTCATTATTTCATGACTTTTCCAATCAAATCAGCTTTAACTCATGCAAATCACTTGATAACTTATCACATTTTTTTTTATTCACATGCATTTTTATCAATCCGTTTTTGTTACTTCCATCCCTTATACAATTTAGCTTTAGATTACACAGGCATTTTATCACCCAGCATGGACCATAATCCATCTCTGCTCTCCAGCTGGCCCACTGACTCGAGTGCTATATGATCACTGCATATGGTATGTTGGCACACTAACACTATATCTAGCGGTGTAGTGAGTCACACTTTACACAACAAACAGAATAATCGAAACAGGATGTAATAGTAGACTTAAAATACACTTTGTGGGCAGAATATTGAGCTTTGTTATTTCCACTTTTTAATTCACCTCTTTCTCCTCCTATGTATGACACGCACAGCCATGCTATTTATGTGGATATTTGGTCATGAACAAAACTGCCAAACAATTTAAAATGTTGACCTGATGATGGCGCTGGAGGAAAGGTTAAGGGATCACTGAAGATGATGACAAGTCATCCTGCCTGAGAGGGACATAAATGAATGAATGAATGAAACATTTCATTCAAAACCACAAAAACTCAGAGGATCACCAGAAGTCAGCTCATTGCTATCTATCCAGTTGATGTTGAGATATCTTAGTGTGGACCATCATTGCCATCCCCAGAGCCATGCTGCTAAAAACTGCAGCGTGCCCACACAGAGCAAAAACAAACCTATGGTGACCAACTATGTAACATTCACAAGTGAGTCATGCTTTTCCCTGGCATGGTAAAGACTGCAGGCACTCTCTTACACTCTCTCTCTAACAACATTGTATGTTGCATAATTACATTTCCTGACCTATCTGGTGATCGTCTTCTTCCTCGTCTATCCGTTTTTATTTTCCCTCTTCATCATTAACATCATTGCCTGTGTGTCGGCTGCACCAACAGTAATTTAATTGCAGCAATGTTATAGGCGTGTAATGGATGATGTTTACAGGCGTTCAGGTGGAGCTGGTTGTTACACACTGCTACACGTTGTTGTTCAGAGATATACTATCCTCTCATTTTTAAGATTCATCTGTGTTCTCAGACTCATGTCAGGCTGAGTGTTACTCTGGAGAGCTGAATATTCGGCCGGTCAGTCACTGAATAATGATTGACAGGCAGCGATGCTCCAAAGGCTACAATTGCTCAAATTTCAAAGATTTGCAGCCACTTTGCGGTTCCTACTATACTCTTGCAGGCTCTCATGTTCATCCACCTACGTGCTTAAACATCCCACACAGGCATCTCAGATGGGTGTTGCGTGTTAATTTCTTTACAAAAGCAACATTAATTCACAAAGGCCCAGTGTCCCTTCTCTGAGTTTAAACCTCCTACTTGTTCTCTCAGTTGCTTTGTGCATGGCTGTCTGTCTCAAAGGCTGAAGTGTAAAGAATTTTACTGGCAACTTACTTTTCTAGAGACATGACTAAATACAAAAATAGAGATGTCTTCTCATTCCTTTTATTTGTCTCCACCCGTTTTGTGATTTTTGTGCTTTTCGTTCATGCTCTACTCCTAATTGCCTGCTTTATTTGTGTTTAGTCATATGTATTGCAGACACACAAGTTCATTTTAATTTCTAAAACACCTTTGTTGCGTTGGTCTCTATTGAATTTCATGCAACATTAATCAAGTCTTGCATAGCAAGTGCATAGCCTGACACACATCTCTAATACCAAAAAGGGAAATTTGAAGGTCGGTACCAGTGGTTCTGTATGTTTTGTATTCACTAACTACTACACTTAGACTTCTCTCATACCTTTTGAGGCCGCAATTAGTTTGCATTCATTTTTACGTAAAACTACAGTACAGTAACTTGCCAACCTAGATAACCCAACACAGTGAACATTATTGCTGTAAGATCTATTAAAGCTATAGTGCGTTGTTTCTGTCATACCCATTGAGGAATTCTAAGTAATGACAACAACAGTGTTGGCTCGTCCACATGAAACAGTCTTTCCATGATCGCGCACACGCCCCCACCCCTCCTCCATGCAGTTGCTAGTAGCCAAAGACGACACAGGGGATTAAAAAGCATGATGCACTTGTCAGAAAAGGTAATTATCTTCACTCAAGCTTCTGCGCGGGAAAGTCACCAGACAACACAATCTCCGGAACACAGCCATGCTGAGCAATACAGTGTTGTGTGGAGCTGATAGTCTTAATAAGCTTCGTTGCAACTCATTTGGCAATGGCTTGAATGTAACGGACGTTTAATAATATCAAAACGTTACACACTAAAGCTTTAACCATCTTGTGGTGGTAATGCAGTAGAAAGTTGGGACTTTGTTCATTTTGTAGTGGATTGGTTAGAGGAGCAGACAGTGTACATAGAGTTGCGAAATCGGAGGAGCTATTTGGGGCACTTTTGGTAATTTTCTAAATAGACCTTTTTCAGTTGGAGCTCTTTTGTGGCTTTGATGGGCATGGAACTGTCCCAGCTGGATAGTCTGCCCAAAAGATTGACAAAAAGTACAAGCCTGTTTACATAAAACTGTGAAAAGTTAACTATGACTCCCA
This sequence comes from Etheostoma cragini, assembly GCF_013103735.1. Lineage (NCBI taxonomy): Eukaryota > Metazoa > Chordata > Actinopteri > Perciformes > Percidae > Etheostoma > Etheostoma cragini. Next base: position 19,052,094 of record NC_048422.1, on the reverse strand, counting down.
AGATCCCTTTAAATCAAATAAAAAATATCCAAATAAGTTTTCTGTTTTGTGCAGTATTATCGGCCGGCGGTAGCTTTAGATTTTGCTGTTTGGAAAACAATAATTTTTTCTTTATTTTGGATGCTTTTCTTGTAACAATGGCCCGATCTTTGGTTCACACCTTCAAATTCAAAGCATTTTGAATTCTTAACATATCAAATTATTATTATTTATGTGAGAAATCCTTCACATAGTGGCTTTAATGTGCTATATTGGCTTTTTTAATCCACGGGTCCCTTACATACAGTAGCTCCCTGATTCTCTGTAGTCTAACTGTTGCCTCTCTTTGGTACAGGTGCGAGGACCCTCTCCTGCTCTTCCTCTTCCTCATCTAACCATCCCTCATTTCCCCATCAGTCTGCTCAAACAAACAAAGTGAACCCCAAAATATTACCCAACGAGCAGGCTTAACCCACAGCTCATACGTTCCATTGTCCCGTCCCCATTCCTGTTCCTCTCCTCGCTTGCTGCACCAGCCTGCTTCTTCCTAGGAGCCTGGGGAGCTCTCTTCCACTGGCTTAGCCCTCTTCCTCTCCTCCTCCTACTCCTCTTCTCCTCTCTGCCCCTCTTCCTCCCTCTATGTGAGTATTTTCATGACAACCAGCATGTGAAACAGTCTGTGGCACAAGCAAGACACTCTGCATGTGGTCGATGAACAGTGTGGGTGTTCGCTGGCTCATGTTTAGGTCTCACCGGTGATTTCTCTGCTAATGACTGCATAATAACCTCCATTTACATGTGGATGTGGTTCTGCATTTGCACTGAGGTAATCAGTGAATCAGTGTCTACTGCAGGGCAGCGCTGTCTGTGTTTTATACACTTTGCTGGACTGTGAGCGCTTGTATTATATTGCATACTTTTGCCAGAATAGAAGAAATGTTCTTGTCAAGATTTGGTATTGTCTTGTCAATGGAGGTTCCACCTGAACAGTAAAACTGTCAGCGCAGAGGTAGAAGAGAAGCATCCAAGATGCACCTGTCATACAGTGTGTGTGTGTGTGTGTGTGTGTATGATACACCATCAGAGGTCTGACTGTAGTGTTGCACCAGTAGAAGAGAATCCGCAGGAAATTAATTCCTTTTAATTTGTGGCTAGCAATGACAGACACAAATATCCTTAAAGTAGCGTAGTAGTGTTAATATCATACATACAAACAGAACAGAATTGTTTTTCATTTACCCAGATAACAAACAATAATGTGAACAGGATAATGGGAATTCTGTTGTTTATACATGACAAATATTCACCTTATTTTCTTATTTCCGAGCTTTCCACCCACAATGAAATGGCCCAATTTAGAAGACGTGAAATATTCTGTATTCAAATGTACTACGTCAAAAAGATAATACTTTAAAAAAATAAATAAAACCCAAAGAATTTCTCACTGTGATGGATTATCTAAGTGCATTTCAAGTCTCTCTGCAAGTTAATTTCGATGCCACACTGAAAGAACCTGAAACCAGTGGATTGCTAAATGCTTTAGCAGAATAAATCATTCAGATATTCTTCTTCAGCATTAAAATGAAGTGCACATGAGCTGTTGTAAATGCTCTGACTTGAACAAGCGCAATCTCCTTTAGTGTGTCGACTGCTGTACAACATTATGGTATAATGAGCACTGGACGATTTGAGCCCTGTGGGCCATATCCCAGATCATTAGCTCGTCTTTCAGTCTGTGCACAGACTGAACACAGACAGTAAGAGCGGGATATTGTGCTGACAAGTTAAGTGTGTAGTAAATTCTGTTTTGACAGAAGATTGGGATTTTAGAAATTGTGTGGTCTGTAGGAAACTTAAAATCACCCTTTTTTAGTTAGAGAAAGTCATCTAATAGAGCTCTAAAGATCAAACACCAAGACAATTGGCTCATTCTCATAATCACCAACACTGACAACTAAAATCACACAAATATGTCATGAATCATTAAATTAAGGGGATGGAATTGTCCTTTATGTCAATTGTCCTTGTTTGTTTTTATACAGTATCTGTGTGTGACAGAATTTCCAAATAAATGGACTGGAAAAGAGAGGCTAAAGGAAAAGGACACCAGCAGCTGAGATGCATGGCAGGTTGAGTGAGACTAGAGCAGGGTTTTTCATTGTTTTGTTTTTTTAAGCAAAGGACCCCATAACTGAAAGTGAGACAGAGCAGGGACCCCCTACTACATATTGTATAAAATTAAGTTGCATATTAATCTCGGCCTATAATAACGTGTAGAGCGGCCTAAGGCCTTTATACATACCTTTTTAGTGCATTATACTAAGCAATTAAAATAACAATGTTTTTAATTGTTAAACATACATTGGATTAACTAACTGTGGATGGCTACCTTAGTTGCTACCCTACCTATAGGCCAATTAGCCTATCAATATTTTTTCACAAATAGACTGACTTGTATTTGCTAATAATATGTATATGTCAACATTTTTAATAAAAAAAAAAACAATGGGTCCCTTGTTGAAGATCTCTGGACTTGAGCGAGATGAATAGACACAAAAATGGAGTAATAAAAGGAGAGATAGAGAAGTGTAAAGAGAGAGAAACAGTAGAGGGAGAACTGGCGTTGAGGTGGAGAGGGTTGTCAATGTGACAGAAAAAAAGAGTGCTGAGTCAAAGTTATGATAATAAGACCAGCCTGCTCCTTGATCCAGCTGCACATTCTTCCCCTCAACTTGGCAGCGCACACATTAAAAAAGTAACAGCACAAGAAACCAACCCTGAATCAAACTTGAAGATGGACTGTTTATCTTTATCAGAAATTAAACAAGAAGTTGTCTAAGAATTTGCTTTTGAAAAATTGTAAATGTGAGCAGAGATCAGAAGTGTGGATACACACAGATCTACAGCATAGTCAGGGAAAGTAAGGAATTCAGTTAGTACAATTAAAATAAATGAAAGTCTGCACCATGAATGTCTGTACAACATTTTAATGGTAATACATTCAATAGTTGTTGAGATATTTCTGTCTGGACTACAGTATGTAGTGGACCACATTGCCATGTCTAGGGCAATGCCGCTACAATGGCTAAAAAAAACCAGATGATACGCTTGTGTCAGTGCTGTGTGTGTGTGTGTGTTTGTGTGTGTGCCTCTCCATTTGTTATTAGGGGAAATGATGGGTAGTTATCTCGGGCAATGGGAGTTTCCCGGCATTGTTATAAGTCTGTCATTACTGTAGCTATCAACACCTATCTCATACAGAAGCAGAGACAGTAGCTGCATCAGCAGTTCACATCATTACCAGGAATCAACCGTAGACCTGATTTCACAGGGCGACAAAGTTAGCAGCCACCAGAATAATGTGGATAAGGGGAAGCCGGGGAGGAAGCGAGGCTTGTTAGCGGGTGTGTGTCAGGACTCATTTTCCAAGAGAATGACCGCGATTGTGTGTGATTGTGCGCATTGGTGCTTGTCGAGGCATTTCTGTAGTACAATCAGAGACACTGCAGTGTAGCTATTTCTGGTGTGTGTGTGTTGGGGGGGGAGCCTGCACACACACTTTTTTTTTTTGGCTCCCTTTCTTCCCCTGTTCCCCCTGTATTTTCTTAACAGAGGAGCTGTGGGAGGTAGATAAGTCCGCTGAAACCGCAGGGAGCCAGACAGAAAGAGAGGGTGTCTATCTTGTCTAGTAACAGCTTACGTCACAGTACAACTCAAGTTAATGGGGGATAAAGTGACTGATGGAGAGGAAAACTGGCTTGCGGCTTATTCTCATGCACCCGTTTGGTAGAGAGAAATGATTATGCTAAACTTGAATTAGCAAAATGACGACAATGAAAGTTTTCATGGATCTTCTCTCAACATGTTAACCAAAGAAGGCATTTTGTCAGACTTCACTAACCAGTGCCTCTGTTCTATTCACTTGCAGATATAAACAGATGATCCCTAAACTTGACCCCCCACCCTCTATGAACCGCAAGCGGGCCAGCAGGACCTTGTCTCCAGGGTCAGAAGTCACAGTCGTGCCCACGGCCAAAGAGGCCCCCGCTAATGATGGGGCGGCCAGCCGCAGCAGCAGCCTCTCATTCCCCGACATTACCCCCAGCTCCTTGTCTTCGGCTGATTTCCACTCTCTCAGCAACGGCGAGAGCAGCTCCTGCTCAGCCAGCGAGGACTCAGGCGTGCGCTCCGAGACCAAGTCTCTGCTGTCGCCGCTCCGCGATGACGACGACCTGTTCGGGGACCGCGGGACTTTTTTAACGGCCTCCAGCAGCTGTGACAGTCCCGTGGAGGAGAGAAATGAAGCGGTTCTGTCTCCCTCTGAGTCGTACAATGCTGAGCCCCCCAACCTCGCCTCACATCCGGACACCTATGAGCGCCCATTGCCCCTGTCCTCTCCCATGAATGATACCTGCCTTCACATCAGTTTCTCTGAGGATGAGCTGCTGGAGAGCAACCAGGAAGAACCTAATGTCCCACAGCGGAGTTAGGAGAATGAGCTGATGGGAGACCTTCCACTACATTCTTCAATCAACTCTTAATGCAATACTACTCAGACCCTCCTATGTTTGCACTGGGCTCCATTTCAGGAACTTTTATTATTCCGTCCACTTGTGACACAGTACAGACATAGCATAGCAGTTAGTGAAAAATAACCTATTGTGTAAATTATTAGCCAATGGTCAGATTTAGTATTTTTTTAATAATAATAATAATAATAATAATAATCTAATTTACTTTTTAGTGACTAGAATGTTAAGCAGAATACATGTAGCAATTCTTGCACTGTTAAGGTCACACGTAAGTTACCGTAGACTTCAAAGAGAATGAGGGAACACGTTTTATTTTTTCTAGTAGTCAACCTTAAAACGTAACTTTGTAAATTGCTTTGTTGTGGTGCAAACCATTGTGGGAATGTCTGCAGATACCACACTGATCATGCACATGTTGGTGATGTTGGAAAGAGCCTCGTCTTCTGTACAGCACCTGACTGGATGATGCAAGAAAAGAAAAGAACAAGAAAGTCAGATAAAGGAAAATGGGAGGATAGAAGAGAGCAGATGTAGTTGTGTTTTGGTTTATGCACACCTATTTGTAGCTGGGTCGTATGTTGAGTTGGTTTTAGAATGTTTGTTTGATACTTTCAGACTTGCAGGCTTTGAAGCAGCACTGGAACAATTAGTGGAATATTTTAATGGATTTTGTATGCTGAATGTAGCATTATAATCCTTCAAAAATAACAATGAATTTTACTGTATTTTAGTTTTAATCACAGGGAAAAAACTTACCCTCAAAAATCTTAAAAACCTACAGCCATGAAGGCTTTGGATTGCGCCCGTCTCCGGGGGAAGTGTGTTAAAATAAACCTTCAGACTCAATGGGAAGATAATAGGGGAATCACAGAGGACACCGGAGAAAGAGAGCTTGGCGGATGGATTTTCTCTGTTCGGCCTTTCACTTTGAGAAATCCTGAATCACCAGAGCTGTCAAGATGAATTAAGATGACTTTGTGTGTAGACAAACACACACAAATTATGGTAATTTTTTCAGATATTCATTGAATATCTGTTTGGTTTAGGACTGGCATTTCTGACATTTTATAAATGTTAAATAATCTGAGAAAATAATTTGCAAATAATAAATTCCCTGTTCAAATTCCCTTTTTTAATGTGGCAAGACCTTATTGCATTTTAGTATAATAGTGTTTTATTCAAGTAAGTGCAGGTGTATCCTTTGAAATGTAGAAGTCTTAAATGGACGTAAGAGAAAAAGCAGCTAGGGTGTGATAGGAGAGGTGGTGTAAAGGTGCAGGTGTCAAATGCCACAGAAACGAGGCCTTTCACAACATCACATGTGGCAGGAAGTTATAACAGCAATAATAATGGAAAAAATAATAATAAAGAGGAATAGTTGAAGAACTTCAGCACTTACTTGTGTTTTTCCCCTCCTACAAATGCATACCCTGTTTGTAATATATGCAAAAAAAACAACAACATCAGATTCTTATGTGATATTGCACACAGGATTAGGGCTGAAACGATTACATTTGAACGATGTAACTAACGTTATACCGCTCACTGTGTTTCCGCACGGATGATTATTACTTGCGCACAACGGACTCCCGCCACTGACGCTTCTGTGGATCATTTGCTGCAAAAAAAACCAAACGGTGTCTCCTGTGGAGACACCACAATAGTATGGTCTCAATGCAACGTCATCTTAGTAGAAAAATCCAGTTTACTCCTTTTTACGAACGAACACGACACAAGGTAACCGTAACGTCTGCTGCTCTCGTCCACCACGTTTACACAACTACAACATGCTACTCTGCAAATAACAAGGTTTTAAAAACAAGCTAGAACGAAAGCTGTAGGTTTATGGTTTAACAGTTTAGTAGTTCGACAATTATTGTAAACTTAGCCTCTGCCGGAGGCAAACCACCCGTAGCGTTATTATGGAACCCACGTAACCTTGTAGGAAAGGCCCGCCACACGAAGCAGCTCGGTTGGTTGGTGTTAGCTAATTGATTACTCATACCATCTTAATTACGCAGTGGCCGTTACTGCCCAAAAATGTGTCGCGATACTAAAATTGAAGCTCTTATTTTCATCAGACCAACTAGATCTCTGAGCCGGGAGGCAAAAACTTTTTTTCTTCCTTGGTTGCCCAGACGTTGAGTACAATTTCATAGTAAGCCAGTCAGAGTAAGTTGGGCGGCTGTTCAAAAGCACGGATAGCGGACACAACGAACACCACATAGGAATCGGTCAACGACCGACAAGTCTGCCGTTATGACATCAAGGGGGGGGGGGGGGGGTAACTTTTCCTGCTAAAGATTTCCCACCGTGGTCAGAAAACGCGGGGGGGGGGGCACTTTGTTTCTCTCACTGTGACTCTAGAGTGGCTACTAGCTCCGAAGCTAATTGCCTTGACTATCTCACTTCTCCCTCGCTCGATCTCACGCATGCACGCACACACGCCGGCTCGACGCACACAACAGCGTACAAGTATAAACATCAGGGCACTTATGTTGTTTGCACTACAAAGAGTGTATACATTTTGTATTAAGTGACCATTTAAATATTCAGATTTACCATAAATAATTGAACATCCACGTGTATTTTAAGTTCCATTAAAGAGGGGTGGAGATGGGGTCACATGTGGGCATGGACGCCTGGCCAATAGTAGTGTGTGAATGCTGTTGAAGGGTGGGCCTTTCCTAGAGGTTGCGTGGTTTAATGTGGGTGAATGACGTCATCTGACCATGCTCTTGAGGTCTGCATTTTTCATTCTTTCTCCTCACCCAGTTTTAGCCTTGGGAAAATGGGTCCCCCAGAACAGTGTAGTTAAATAGCCCTGCTGTACGCTTTGTACGGTCACATTTACCTGGGCATAGAGAACAGCCGTTTTGCATATCCATTGTAATGAGCCAGAGGCTGTATATATGGGAAGGGGTTCAAAAGATTGACATTTGGCCCAACAAAAATGTAAATTTTGCCAACAGAATAAGGGGCTTGACACCCATGCAGCCAGTGTTTAAAAATAAAAACATCTATCCCTGTTAATGTATGCAATTTAGGCAAAGGAAATGTTGCTTTTCCTAAAAAAAGGAAAATTCTCTTTTGCATATTTACTATTGTGGTTTACTGTAAAGCAAAAGTAATTATTATCTGACCTCTCAATCAATCAATGGAATAATTGGTAGAATACTTGATTACTAAAATATTCGATACTTGATAACTAAAATATTTGATAGCTGCAGCCCTACACAGGATAAAGAGAAAATTGTAAAAGGAACCTCATGTTTGTATGTTTTTACCTACTAGGTTCCTTATTGATCCTCTTCCTTTAATTTTCCATAACTGCAGCATGTAATTAGTTTTATTCAATGGCTGAGGTGAACGCATTGTGGGAAGATCAGGTTTCAAACTGTAAAGCATTCACACATAGTTTTCAAACAGGCACAGTTGAGGAAACTATAACAAGAAGCTCAAAGCTGGATTCAAACCATTGAGGGACGATGCAACTACTGGTCATTAAAAACTGTAACGCTGTTCACTTCATCTCTTTGATTTGAATCGGAACAAGCTCTCCTCTGTCCTTTTGCTTTACATTCATTAAATCTCCTTACATTCACATTTGGCATAAAGAATTCTTGTCTCTCAACCTTTTTCCCACGTTTAACATTTTCAATGATCATAGAGACTCTGTCCCTTTCTCTGAGTTGTTGTGCTCCTGAGGTGCCTTTAAAGGGTCAAGGGTTTCTTCTCTGTTGTTACGGAGTGTAGAACGCTCGCCTCTGCTCAGTGTGGACCACCACTGCGAGGCAGGAACGGTTGACTAACACGTTTAATGTGTACAGAGCATCAGTGGGAGGCAGTAATGAGAATGGAAGCATTTAGGAAATCCTTTAGCTCGAAGGTGTTAGAGCTGTTATTTCCACTGCAGCGCTTTGATCTCGAGAGTGCAAACATCACATCTGGTACAGGCTAAACAAGAGGATTGTTGAAGTGTGTGGTGTGTTTCGTGGGGCACAGGAGCCTTTACGCCCTCCTTCATGGCATTCCCCAACAGTCGATCAATAATGCAAGATGTCTGTGCAGCTCAGAATAGCTGAAACGTCTACCAGCTCTCTTGTTCTTTCCCTCCAGAGAAGTGGCCTCCATCTGAGCCAGTTCAATACCAGACCGTCTGATCTATCTGACACACCTGCAAAGAGCCAGATCACAGCTTGACCATAGACTGACGCAGACTGTTAACCTTCATTCTTTCGCTTTACATATATGTTTCTACATATGTGTATATGTTATTTACATGTATGTTTATAAGTAGATGACCTACGTCCCTTTATGTGCCCAGTAGTCTTGCAGTGGCTCTGCAAAAAAGTGTTGTACTTGTTTTGGTGAAAGATTTACAACCCAAAAAAGAAAACACCACATCAAATATTAAATGAAGTTAACTGTTCCCACAATACATTAATGTGAGCTATTTAAATTAGCTGAATACATGGTTAAATGTCTTTTGCTCCAGTGTATCGCGTTTCCTGGCAATGAACTTCATTTGATCCAGACTGTGTGTCCATAATGATTATTTGTAGAGACAGGAGCAAGGCGGTCAGTAATAGTGTGTGTGTGTGTGTGTGTGTGTGTGTATATATATATATATATATATATATATATATATATAAAAAATGTTATGTTATTTGCAGTCTGTTTGTATACAGGATTATATATAACAACACAAAATACAAACAGTACACAATATTTGGTGAAGAGGGGAGAAAACTATAGCACAGTACCACTTAATAAACAATGTTTGATTGATCATGAAGTTCCAAAAAAGAGTTTAAAGTATAGGTTAATGTAGCAAATGGGAAATGTTGTAATGTCTTTATTTTATACATTTTTATGTTTATTTTAGCATGATACCAAAAACATACTGCACTCTGCTTTTGGATAGTCTTTGGGAAATGTAAGAGGAGAATGTAAACTATTAATATTTATATTAATACAAAGATTACAGCAGAGTGCAGCTTTTTAGTAGTTGTTGTTTTGTCATAACTGCAAGTTTTACAGGCCTTTTTTAAAAGAATTCTTTAGAGCAGAGGCATATTGGGAAACAACATAGTGTGCAAATCCTCTAAATAAGTTAATGTAATGAACAGGCCAAAACGTCAAACATAAAAGAGAAAGACTGATAATATCTAAACCAAACACAAATGCTTCAGACACAGTGGAGCGTCCCTCTGTGGCCCTGCCTAGCTACAGTCTTAGCTCTCAATGTCATGGCTTTATTAGGAAGACAGTCATCTCAGACATGCAAACATTGGTGTCAGGCAGACGGATGGAGCTGGGGATAAGAGAAAGCAGTACTGTGACTGTGGAGACATGCAGCAGCCAGAACATGAATGTAATGGAGCTGCTATGCCTTTCCGTTTGCTCTTTAAAAGTCTTAAATAATGGACAGGCTCTTCCATCTTCAGTGTGCCATTTAGATTTTGCTGACATTTATCCTTTCTCTTTTTATAACATGTATTTAGAGTAGTTAATGCTGCATTTATTCTTTCTCTCTTCTTCTTACAAGGGGGATAGACAGGCACACAGTGTTGTTTTGAGTCACTGTGCTGCTTAGAGAGCCTGTGAGGCACCTCTGAGTAAGGGGTGACCCTTGGGTTCAAACCATTTCCTCCAAAGTCAAGTGTAGGAGAAGTTTGACAATCTGCCCAAAAGGTCAGCTACAGTCTGAAAGCCATGAAAGCTCTTATTTGCACTATGAGATTAAATACAACCGGGCCCTTTTAAAAAGCTAAATATACAGTAGATTGTGATTGGAAAGTGACATTTGCTTTATTTATTTTTTTACTAGCGGAAGTTATCCAAAGAAAGAAATGCTACTTTAATTTGTTCAGCCATTTGACAAGTTTTCTGCAGGAGATATTGTTCTCGAGCTGCTGCTTGGCCAGTCCACTGCATGGAGGGGTTGATGGTGAAGCCAAGACAGAAAGCTGAGGAGGGGGGTTGAAGTGTGTGATGTTTCTCTTGGTTTGCAAAGAGATTAGCTGGTATGCTGATGTAAATTACAACTGTGACTAACTAAATCAATTAATGTCAACTTTAAAGGAATAAGTGCAACATTTTGGGAAGTATTTGCTTCCTTGCTGAGAGTTAGATGAAACGTTTGGCACCATTCTCATACTTGTCTGTTAACTATGAAGCAACACCAAAAAGATGGTCAGCTTAGCTCCACCCGGGCCAAATAGTCCAGCACACAACCCACCAATAAACTACAACGTGCCATTTTCTTTCACTTTGGGTTCTGTGCAAAATAAACAAATTAGCAAATGCGCGTTTCCCAAAACTATTCCTTTAACCCATTCAGAAAATACACAGCAGCAGCAATGAACAAACATTAACTGTTGGTTACATTTAGAGCAAAGAATTTGAAGAAATTGGAAGTGTACTAATTCAGAAGAGGGGGAAGTCGTGATGGCATATGAGAACAAATAAATTGTGAATATGAAAACTGCAGAGAAAATTGTACTTATAATGTGTGAATAACAATGTCAACATGGTTTTGGTGAAAGCGTAATATCCAGAGGGAGTATCAGGAATATGATTATTGATGATTTTGCACAGAAGTAAGGAATATGGAATTACAGCATAATATTATCTTTGACTGAAAAACCCTGTGGTTTCTCCCAATTGCTGTAGGCAATTGGCAACAGGACAGGAGGAGGAGCCAGCAAGATTACTGCATGTTATGGAGGAATTAACATGGGAATGGTTTGGCAATCATTTGTTTTTTTGTGAGCATGGATGTGGTGTGGTGCAGAATAGTAATGGTGTGTAAATGTCTTTTTGTGCGTTTAAAAGCCTTGTGCTCTCACGGGAGATTTAACATCTGTGTCATTAGAATAAGCGCATTTTCAACTGTGATCATTTTTATCGGATTTTACAACCTTTTAACTTTTAACAAGATGATTACAAGAGATGTAAATTGTCATAATACAGTCCTTGTGTGATAACTCCACCAGCGTACAGAGTGTATTACTTTCTATATTGTCACTAGCTACAGTATAGCCTTGACTTTGTACATTGTGTGTCAACCAGCACATTTATTCACAGTAAAACACCCTGGATTTACTGATAATACAATATACAAAGTACACAATTTGCATTATAATTTCGTCGAAATCCTCTAATTCACCTTTTTCTCTGAGTCATAAGGATTTTTGTTTCCACTAAATGGTACAGCTCTGCTCGACTTAGCACAACTCACCTTTTTTGGTGCCTGTAGGCTTCTTTTCTCTTTTGTTTTTCCATTGCAGATGGTTTCCCCTCAGTGAAGGCGGGATTCTCGTGTGATCGCTTTACTGGCGCTGTAGTAACATCCCCCTACCTTACCATGACACTTGCTGAATTCTTTTAGCAACCAAATAGATGAACATCTGCACTTTGTCTTTTGTATGGCATAGCTCAGGGTAATACAGTGAGGAAAATAAGTATTTGAACACCCTGCTATTTTGCAAGTTCCCAAAAATCCCTTCTGCAGTGTGTCAGAAAAACAGATGTTCAAACACATATTTGCAGCTGTATCATAGAAATAAATAGTTAAAAAATAATACATTGTGATTTCTGGATTTTTCTTTTTAGATTATGTCTCTCACAGTGGACATGCACCTACGATAACAATAAACAACAACAATAAACAGACCCCTCCATGATTTCTAAGTGGGAGAACTTGCAAAATAGCAGGGTGTTCAAATACTTATTTTCCTCACTGTATGGCCACAAGTCCTCTCACTTTGTTATTTGGCATTAGGAAAGCATTGCCAAATAACATACAGTAGGTGGCCTTTCATATAGGGATTATTGCTATTGTATGTTGTAGTTAATGTAGCTAATTGCTGTTGACAATCAAATAGGGCTGAGCTGACAGTTTCCATGACATTGAATGCAGGCTAGCACACACAAATTTGTGTGTGTGTGTGAGTGACCTTGATTGTAATCTGCCATCTGGAAAAAAAATACTGTACACAGCCTTCATACGAATGAACAATGGAAGAGAATTACTTGCTGTTCTTTGCAGTAAAAAGTTGTATGTTTTACAATGCTTTACTTACACTCGCCAACCAACCACTTCCTACAACGGCTGAGCTAAAATTCTACCCCGTGCTTTCCCTTAAGAAATAAAGAAGTAAGATCTTTTTTTTCAAGTCATAGATTTAGCCAGTATTGGACAACACAGTGCTGGGTAACCCCCACCCTGTATTATTATTATGTAAAGTTGGTCACTAGTTACATGGATAGCACAAGCAGGTTACCCAGGGATAATTAACAATAATAATTAAGGTCTTAATGAAAGCAACACTGTTATACTGTTGCTATAGGAAGCGCTGTTGCTAGTGCGCCTTCATACTTTGCAGAACCTGTTGATAGTAAAACATTGTTTATCCATCCAAGAAATGTACAAGATCCCCATGAGGTTCTGCTAATGCATTTGCTAGTCCTCCTGAAGTCAAATAATCCACACAAATAACGTTAAAAGGCACGGTCAAGGATGTCAAAACAAACTCCTTTGAGACAGAATTGGACAAATATAAAATTGGTAAATGATCAAAGAGGTAAAAGCATCCATTATTTCACATTAAAAAAGATCTTTAACTTCTGATACTTTAAGTACTCATTGAACACAATACTTCTGTACTGTTATTTAAGTATGATTGGTAATGGAGAGTGTGTAATGGGAAATTTAAGATACAGTAGCACCAATAAGGTGCTTTTTCTTAAGTAAAGGATCTAGAAACTTCTTTCACCTTTGTTACCTTAAATTGGCAATTACAAATTAGCAATAGACGAGTTAATGCTGGTCAAAGTCAATCACACACATCTTCACTTTCCAGACACCTACCCAACACTGAACAATATGACAAGGCTGCAAACACTATCTTTATTACATTAAACAAAAGCATGAGTCAGCATTTTAAGCCCTTTACCTTTCCCATCTGCCTCTCTGTTTATTAATTGAGATACCTGTCACCTCTTATCAGATCCCATGTGGGCCTGCCTGTCAGTAATAATAGCAGTGACACACAGTGGTGAGTCAGTCAGTATAAGCTCACTCGGCTCTGCGGTTTCAGCTCTCTGCAAATCTGATACATTTTCACACTCAATTTATTTCATCACATCCCGAAGAGAAATCGGATTTGACTGCAGCATGATAGGCATCTTTGGAAGAGAACTACAAACCTCAAAAATACAACCAAAGCTGCTGGTTTCTCTTAAATTTAACTTCAGCTTTCTATCTTTTGTTCACTCCTGGATCTAAATTTCTGTTCTACTTATGCCCTACTTACCTTTAAACATACAACGCCGTTTAATCCGTCACTGAACCAAAATGTAGATAATCTTTTGCCCCGTGCCCAATGAATTGCTGTACCGAAGCAATAGCAGGTTCATTTTAATCAACAATGGGTAGAAAACCTCTGACCCAGTGGTATTTTTATTTTTTGTATTTAATGTTGGTTTATTTACCCAACTAAAATATGGTTTAGTGGCACCCTTATCCAATATAGGTCTTTTTAAACGTTCATTTTCATTTAACCCAACAGTAATAATAAGGAACAACTTTATTTTTAATTTTTTAATAATTTTTGAGCTTTTCCGCCTTTATTAGACAGGACATTTAGGTGAGAAAGGGGAGAGGGAAGGGGAAGACATGCGGGAATGTCAAAGGTCGGATTCAACCACTAGACCTCTCCGCCGAGGCGTAAACCTCTCAGTGATGTGTACCTGCTCTTCCCACTGACCCAACTCAGCCTCAACGTGGTACATTTTTACTCGATAGAGTTACCCCAGTATTGTGTTAGTGACCAAACTGGGTCAACTTTAATATTATCATTGTTATATCCCATTTACCATCATTTAAAATCATAGCTACTACTTCATCTCCTTTACCTTTTGAATTTATTACTCTAATACTATAGACTTTCTGGAGAATATATAATGCCTTTTTAAAGCCGCACGACTACCTCTGGTCGCACTTTTTGAAATTAATTCCTCCCTTGTGGAGATGAATTAGATTATTCAGACTGTAGTGACAAATTGATTGGAGTGATGCTGAAGCAGCATGTGCACCAGTCTCAGGAGGGACATGTAGCGGGAAAACATCCCGTTTCATTTGCAGCACTCAATCTATTATTGGTCACAAAGAAAAATGTGTGTATAGGCAAGGACACACACACACACACACACACACAAATGCATCATGCCATAAACACATACACACACACACTTAAGCCAAGGTGCATTGATTCATCTATTTCTCTAAATCTGATTTATGTCTTTTAATCTGCCCTCTCTTTATGATAGGAGGGGGGAGGGGGATTGTATCCTTCAAGCAGCTTTGTCATGTCGCCAAGCAGCAGCCACACAAAGCTGCATTCATTCACCATCACCACATCAAAAATCAGAAAATAATGTTCTCATGTTGTTATTATAAAGCGTCAATGAGCCTTTAAAGCTGTTACTGCAGATGCCTGCCCGGCGGTATCATTAGCCCATCAGGCTTATACAAATAGATGACTGTGCTTTGACTGTGGCCTGACTCTGACCTCAGAGAGTCGTTTGTCTGGTCTACCTTCTCGTTTATTTAAAATTCTTATTCTGTCTCAGTTTATCCTCCAGTGCTCCTTTTCCTCATGTCTCCTCGTCTTCTTATTGCTGCTATATGCAGTGTATCTTTTAATTTACACCTCATCTCTCTAAAATGTTCCCCCATTTACTCTTTACCCCCTAACCACCTTCTATTCGTCCACATTTTAGTCAAAAATATCTCCATAATCATGTCTTGAATGCATCTCTAACACACCTGTTTGCATGTCCCCATCTGGGGTTTCTTCGTTAGATTACTCTGTAATTGATGGAGGCAGATGTAACCTGAAAGGCAGAACATGAAGACTTAATCTGTTTAGTCTAATCAACTCACAGAGCCTTTTCTTTTCACTCAACAGTGCAGCTGTCTGGAGAGCACACATTCACAAGCAAACATCGTATAATGTAGCATAAGGATATATCATGGAGAGAAATATCATGAGAAGCTTTTAAAGTCCATCCCTCTTCAAATATACCTTTCATTTAGTTGTAAGGAGTGCAGGAAAAAGGAATTTTCTTCCTACAATAACAAACTTTGAAAATTGTGTCTTAATACTTGTTTAGATCTGAGAAAAGTATTTAAGTTACACATAAACACCTTGTTTGCTAGCCGCAAACAAATAAATCGCCATGGTTACTTGGCTGGGTTTAATTCAACCTGCTTTCGTGCAATCAATTTAAACCCAAATTCATCCAGGATAACTTGAATATCCTGGCTTAATCCCTTATCCTGGTTTTGTGCAACAGGCCCCAGGTAAATAAGTCAAGGTATCACCAAATTGTTATACTGCATCGTGAGGGGAACATACATCTGTACAACTGACCGATATACTGTACATAACAGTCAACATAACAAAGATGTAACGCAGAGATCACACTGACAGCCAGGTTTAGCAGTACAAGTTAATGCGATGAAATAATGGGATCACTGTAAGTATTTGGCTTCAAAGTCAGACATTGAAATTACCGGCACAAATAAAAAGAGATGGCTATAATTTAAATTGTTTCAATTTTGTAAGCCTACTTACTGTAGATGTATGCAGCCTCTATATTTATATGTACAACCAAGTCATGGTCATTGTGTAGTTAAGAGATCACCTCCTCCGCCTAAGGTATTTTAGGAGTGCTGCTAAAAATAGAAAACTTATAATGGCTGCAAAAAAAAGGAAAATCAGCTTTCAAAACAAAAGACACTGTTATCTTGAAAGAAATGTGCTAATAAAATAAAAGATAAATCAATGACACATTGAACCCTTGCTTATATGTACAAACACAGACAGTTAAGCAGTTTCTATCAGAGGGACTAACATGATTAATACAAGCATAAAACATGACCGGTCTTTTCAAAAAACACACACACACAGAACGAGACAAGAGGGAAATTCACTTGATAGCAGGAGCAGCTAGTCTGATAAAAGGATAATAGATGAAAACCTTGCTGTTGGTCTCTCAGTGTTTCTCCTAATGTCTTATCTCTCTAGATACCTCCATATCTCTCACTGTCTGTCTGATAAAAAAAAAAAATGCTCCACAAGAGATTGTTCTCTCGTCCTCCTCCTCATTTTGTATTATCTGAATTTCAAAAAGGAACAGACACTGGATTCACTTACAGCAAAATATGTAGGCTAATTAAAAAAAAAGGGTATTTCCCTTACTTTAATTAAAACAAACATCAACTCTTGGTCAATGTATTCTTTTTATTCGGTTCTGCTGAGTCTGACAACTGGGAAAAGAGAAACTGTGGCGTTGGTGGTGTGTTTATCGAATGAGTGTGTTGCTTTTGTACGTGTGCCTGTGTGTCTGAAAGGGTCAGCGTGAACAGACATCCCTGTGTTCAAGGGCAAAGTTGCATCTTCGGTTATGGTAATGAGTTGCAGAATATTAAGAGCAAGGCTGATATGGAGGACTGATTTGATTATCAGACGAGCCTGCATCCTTGATTGCAGCAGCACAAGTGACCGTTTTCCTCCAGTCTCCTCTTGTGTGACGCTAAGGGGGCAAACTCTCATGTTAGCATGCAATAACATCACGCTATATTGTGGCTCTCCTGAGACGCAAAACAACTGATGCGCAAGACGTTGGGGAATTACTTAGCATTCTTATGAATGCTATTTCATCCTAATGAATGCTAAGGTTGCAGCCCATTGATGCAGCTTCTGCTTGTCTATGAACAATAGCTGCAATAGGCTCTGTGTGTCTGTTCAATACACCAGTAGCAGTTAGGGTCCACCTTTATTTCTCTCTCTTTGCCTCTCTATTTCTGCACTAATGTTTGAAAGTTACATCAATGGGATTGGCGAGATCAGTGGTCTTCAATGTTTTTTAGGCCAAGGACACCTGAGATGAAAGAAAGACAGAGTAGGGACCCCCTACTACATGTACTGTGTAAAAATGAAGTTGCATTAAACTGAGCCGGATGGATGCAAATGAAGCGGTGACTCTGCATGGCTATCATAGCGGCTACCTTATATGTTAAGGTTATTTTCAGTGTCTACATTAAATGTTTGTTTTATTCCCATATAGGCCAATTCATCTTTGCTATTAAAATGTTAGATTCCTTTCAACGTATCTTCTCAGACATCCTTCAATTTTTGAAAAAAATAACTTTCAAAACATTACATGATTTGGCAGCCCCGCCTCCACTAACTCTGAGGACACACTAGGGGTCACGGACCCCCTGTTAAATATCTCTGGATTAGATTACTGTAACTACACAGTAGGAGCAGATACTTCAATTAATTCCGCATTTTAAGTGTCCCTGCTGAGTCATCTAATGTCCTCATTAAATTATATTAAGTTTTTTTTATTTATGACGAGCCGCGATTAACGGCGCAAGTGGGATAGGAGGCTGAGAATAGAGGTGACAAGGGACAGAGAACTGTAGGAACAATTAGTATGTTTTTTTGTAGAGCAGAGGAGATAATATTTCAGAAATAAAGAGTAATACATTGAATATTACATCTGATTCCCTGTGTAAACTAGTGAATTGACAGCTGTAGTAAATGGGAATCCCTGCCTAAAGCAATCTGTATTTGCTCACCTCACGTTCCCAGGGAAACAGCCATACTGTACAGGTCCTCTGGTGCATATGTATGTGACTGTGCACACACACATACAAACAGACAGGTGTGCGAGTGAATGTGCAAAGTGTTCCCATCTGCTAAATATGTGACACCTATTACTATATAAAACAATTGCTGTTTTTCAACTCGAAGCATCCAAACGGTCTGAGTGACATTTAAGAGGAAGGTTAATACATGGATGTATCAGACAATCTTAATCCCATTTCTGAGGACACAGAGACCTCATGAATAACTGACATCTGTTCCTCTGATCCTCCCACAGCCCCAGGAAGACATCAACAGCCAAAGAGGCCGAAAAGCAGGGAAGCATCTGATTTGCATAGCTGCTGCTTAAAGGACTTGTTCTGCAGATGAGGGTAATTATGTTGAACCATCCTGTATAACTGTGCAGTGCTCAGCTAGGAAATCACCGGAGAGACGGATAGTGAGCTGAGAAGGTATTGACAAGTTAATGTAAGTAAAGGGAAGACATGTGATCACTGGCTGCATTGATTCATTCAGTTAGTCATCCATGTTTCCATCTGAGGGGCTTCCTCTGCAGAAATATGACACTTCACTTAAAATATGTGCACGTTATAGTAGCAGTAGTAGTAGTCGTAGATTACTTTATCCCTGCATTTCAATTACACAGTTTATTTGCTTGTGAGAACTATTCAGTTTTTCATATGATTCTGATGATATTCTATATTTTTTTTATTCTCAACAAATCCCATGAAAATACAAAACACAACATGAATTTATCCTGCTGACATGTTGTAGCTCTGTAGTTTAGTTCATTCTCACATACAGTACATCGCCCTGCTGCTGTAAATACTCGCACCAAATGTGTATTAATCCACAGCTGAAAACAGTCCCCAACAAATGCAGTATTTATTCCTTTTTGAGAAGTGTTTGATCCAACATTACATTGTCCAGGTGTTTTAGGAAATTATAAACTAAATGCTAATGCTAACAGTACGATGTTTACCATGTTCAAAATCCTACTTTAGTCTGTTAGCTTACATTTGTTAATAGCAATGTTCACAAAGTAGACCTGAGGCTGATGTTAATGTCACTAGTTCTGCTGGTAAAGTACTGGATACATTTAAATTTTGACTTGATGGTGGTGCTTGATTGAAAGTTAAGGGATCAGCAAAGTTATTATTATTAATCCAGAGGGAAACATGAATGTCTGTACCAGATTTTGTGGCAATTAATTCAAGTGTTGTTGTCACGTTTCACATAAAACCAACCTCATGGTGGCATTAGAAGAAAGGTCCGGCGACCACATTAAGGACCATAAATAACTGTACATACTCAAACTGTAGTTTTTGAGATTTGTTAGCCTGAAGCAAAGGGGTGGACCGAGATCCCAGGAGCTCAGCATGGCTGAAAACAAAGTATATACATGTGATCTGTTTTGAAAGACGTCTTTTATTCATTAAGAATGAATGGGCTTTGGGCAGAGTGCTGCAGATTGGCTGGGGAAGTCGGACTAACTAAATGCTTTTCTTTTTTTATCTTTTCATGGGATTTGTCCGCACAGAGAAAATGTTGAATATCGCCAGCCACATCCTTTCTATAAGGAATCTGTTTCTGCCCCTTGGTCACTTTGGCTCATCTTACAACCATATTGGTGTATTTTAGACGTAGCCACGGAGAGAGGTTAGACACAATACCAAGATCATCTTAATCCAAGCTCTTCCGTATAACAGCTCCTGGAGGTGTAGCGATTGAGTGGCACCATGTGCCCGTTCATCACTGCCACTCTTGGCAACACTGACTCTGATTAGCTGATGAGCCAAAAGTGGAAAAGAGTGTTCTTGGCATCCTGACAAGGAGTAGATAACTGTAGCGAGTGTGTGGTTGTGTGTTCACTGGACCTCGTCTACTTTAGAGGCTTCATAGTGATAAGCTATGAGTCACCCTGTAATAGGTATAGAAGGAGGAAGGAGCCCAAGCACATATAGACCTAGAGACAGCGTTACTCATGTGAGTCAGCAGTACTTCTTGTTCTGTAGGCTGAACTCCAACATTGTTCCAAATACTTCCCTTTCCTAATTCCACTACATTCTTCATACACATTCCCATAAATACTTTACTTAACACGCTGTACCTTACTTCTTCCATTTCATAATAGTATCCAGGGCACACATAAGCCTTAAAAAACTACAACAACCACAGTGAAATTACCATTTCTATGCTCTTTTGAGACTTTATACTCTGCTTTCTCAGTTTCTGGACAAACCCATACATATGGGAAATAGATAAAAGGTTGTATTGTACGTTTTTAGGGACTGTAATTGCTTGTCAGCCTGTTTCTAAGGATGGCAATGTTGCTCTGTTGGTCGGTCTACCACTTCGGTCCAGACTGAGAGTAGAGTAAAATGGAAATAGTAAAGTGCTAGTAACTAAAAATTCTACATAAGTACAGTCAAGTACATTTAGTGGTCACAGAATGTACTTTAATATGTAGAAGGAACAACAATACGATAAAAGAAAAATGAAGTAGCAAAGTGGTTGTCAGATTTGTATCAGAACAAACTAGCACTCTTACACACTGTGTAAAAATAGAAACTCTTTTAAGATGGCTAGCTTCAGTTAGAGTGATGCAGGTGCAAATGAAGTAGAATGAATATGATGAGGAGGTGATTGACAACCGATGATTATAAAGAGATGGTTATATGCTTCCATGAGATGGATGAACAAGGACATTACAATTTATACAAGAGAGCACAGCTCTCTGTTTCATCTGTGAAATATGAAGCAATCCATGAAAATGAAAGGCTTATTTCTGACATTAGTGTTTGTATTGTAATTGTTTTTGTGTTACAGTTGTTAAACACACCCTCGAGGCAGCTGGAGAATCGACATGGGAGCTAACATTCAGACTATGTTTTGTACACATGTCACAAAAGGTCAAAAATACCCAGCACAGAATACTTTCTCTCTTCAGCAGATGGTTTAGAAGGAATCATGACATTTATTTCTATACTCTTCATCCTTCAACTGATAATGGTTTTAAAGTGCTGAAACTAGCCTGTCAGCAGCACCATAGAGGTACCACTACAATTGTTTCATCTGCAATTTAAAAGCAAATGACTGCAGGGCATCAGTATTCAGATGTTGTATTGTACCCTACTGACCAATTGCTCTTATTTTGCATGTATGCATGAGTATTGTTGCTTCCAGTTGTTGCCAAAGAGCAAAAATGTACTGGAGGTTTTTATGAGCAAATTTATTCAACTTTATATGACAAATTTTCATTACCAGAGGACAGGGAGGATTTTTAACAAAAGGGTAACGCCAGCACTTAATGGCTCTTCCTCTCCAGATTTCCTATAAAAGAACGTTTCTTCTAATCATGATGTATGTCTCTGAAGTGACCTCTCTGATTTGATGTGATTTTAAGCAGGCGGGAGAAGGAGAAGTGTGTGATCTTCAACTGTAAGATTGTGTAAGCGTGTGTGCACGTGTGCATAATACCTGCAGCAGAATGAAAAGCAAGTAAACAGTTTAGTCGTCCTTTATCACGCCAACGATGCCCTTGAAGTCTCAGCCTGAATGAACGCTGTCAACCCCAACGAAACCCCTGCACCTGTTCACACAAAGCTAGGTACAGACCAGGACACACACACACACACACACAGACACACACACACACACATACATACATACATACATACACACGCGCACACACACACACACACAAACCATTGATCTTTGGCGTTTTGCCTCCTCTGAATGAATGTCAATAAAGATTAGGATCATCATATTGCAGAGGACTGCAGCATGATACGGTTTATTTTAATTTTGAAAAATTAGGGACAGGGAGTTTAACTTTATGGTTAGGCCCTCTTAGTTATTGATATTTTCTTGAGTTAAGTTTACAAGAACACACAAACACCTTCCCTAAGATATCCCAAAATGATTAAAGTGTTAGAAGTGGAAAAGGGATAGAACTTCTGTTGCACACAATTATGTTAATCAGACCGTTGTCAGAAAATATCTTTTCTTCTGCGAACAGACAGTTCGACCCTCTGAAATCCCTTCTAATGAATCAATCTATAAAAGGATAAATCACTCTGTCACACAATGGCTGTGTAATCTGGGATGAGGGGTTGCTTTAATATCTTAAATTAAAGGTGTCACAAGTCAAACTGGTGAAGAACCACCGCTTTGTTCCCAGATCATTTCCTTCGCTTCAGGTCTCCAAAAACCATATTAGTATCACTCAGAGTTAAATAGCAGTTTCTCTTTCTGTATTCTTGTTGAAAGTGTGGTTTCTGCAGTGCCATTTGGCACTTGATTCTCATCTCGGTATACTGCTGCCCATTGAGCCTCTTCAGGGGATGACAAGCTGCTGACACAAACACCATCCTTCACCCCCACACAAAAAAAAAACTACGACCCAGAGAGATGTGCCATTGTTGGCATAATTTTTGCTAAATGTCACCACAATGTGTTTTGGATTTGGGTTGCTGTGGTCTGCTGGCACAGGACCCTGTATCATTGATAGACTCACCTCAGCTGTGGTTTGGCAACATCTTGTGGCCCCGCTCCCCTCCTTGCTCTTTCTTTATTGCTCAGGTCAGCAAGACACAGATGAATCAGTCCATTTACAGGCAGCCGAGACAGGAGGTGAAGAGATACAGACGAGCCTCCATATTCATGTTGCCAGGTTGTACTTTTCACTCCCTATCACTAACACTATATCCATCCCCTTCAGGTTAGAGGGGATGATATATACAATCAAACAATATTACTTTTGACTTCGCAAACGTACTTCATGGCATGCTGACAGTGATACAGAAGCCCTATGTTCAGCCAAATTGGTTTAGCCAAGATGTTGTGTACAGACCGTCATTCAGTACTACATAGCATCCTGCAGCAACAGACTTGTTTTTGAGAACAATTATTTACATTATGAATTTCTCTCTTTTTGCTTTATGATGTGTGCCCTCTAGACTTTGAGCCAGCAGGAATGGTTTTCTGGCTGAGAGTTAGATGACAAGATTGATAACTGTTTTTTGTCTGTATGGTAAATATGAAGCTACGTCCATGAGGCTTTTAGTTTAGCTTAAAATAAAGACTAAATACAGCTGCCATGAGTTTTTTTAAATCCATCTAGCAACACCTCTAGAGCTCACTAATAAACACATTACAAATATTTGAAATACCCATTTGTAACTATTTATTGGCTGGACGCAATAACCATGAGGTCCCAGCCCATAATGCCTGAAGTTTTTGTACAGATTAAACAAACAAGATAGAACTTTAGAGGTGCTGGTTGGTCGATTTTGCTATCTTTGGGCACGGCAAGGCTAGCTGGATAACTGTCTTCTGGCTCCGCCTCCATACTGAACATGGGAGTAGCAATAAAAAATATGTCAAAAATAATGTCAAACTCTAAAAGTACTGAGGTGCCGTTAACACCCAAATTTCCCCCTAAAGTGTGTCTGTCTGCCTGTCAACCATTTTACCATTAGGGCACTATAGTGTAAACAAATCAGGTTAAGGTGTGTCAAGAAGACCCACTCAAACCAGGCACTGGTGCACACACAGCTCCTACATTTACAGTTGGTGTATACCAACATAAAGTTTTATTGGCCCTTTCCTTCCTTCTCCTTCCTCCACCTTCCTTCTTAAGTGTGTGTGCGTGGGCGTGTGTGTGTTTTATCTCTTGCCTTTCGCCCACCATATTGCCACCTTCTGACTAATGGAAGCCGCACACAGAATTACACTCTGCTTCTGCGCTGATGAAATGACCTTAAAATGCGGTCGTTGATCAGTCTGGTTATGATGACTGAGCCAAAATCAGAGCAGGAGGCTGTCCTAGCTCATGCGCCACACTCCCCATGACACGTGCATGTTAAAAATGACAGCTGGTCATTATTGTGAGGATCAAGCTCACGGAGCTTTGGACAGAAATGGAACTCATGACAGCAATAATTATTAACACATAAACTGTCCCATTTTAAAAACTCTTTTCTCACAAAGCACCAGAGGTAGGAAGTAACAAGTTACATTTACTCCGTTACAATTACTAGAGTAAGTTTTGAAAATATTATACTTCTAGGAGTAATTTTAAATAACTATACTTTTTAATTTTACTTCTGAGGAAGAAACTGTACTCTTACTCCGCTACATTAGGCTACAATGAGCTTGTTACTTTTCTTTTTACCTCTTTGCTTTCTATGAGTCGTTGTTTTTATCTCCCCGCGTACGCCTTATTTGAATGTTTTATTTTGACAGACAGAGAGACTTCCGCTAAAGGCTCTACCATGTGACTGACAGAGATGGCAAAAGTACTCACTTCCCGTACTTAAGTAGAAGTACAGATACTTGTGTTAAAAAATACTCCGGTAAAAG